>NC_056751.1:57562580-57612580 GCF_019279795.1 Protopterus annectens | reverse complement strand
TACATGAAATAATAACTCAAAGTAAATAAATACATATAAAAGCTGTGATGGTTCATTAACAGAAAAAGCAGACACAAGAAGAACAGAGATGATGTAATACCTTTTATCTGACTAATACAGGCTTTATCTAATAAATTCTTTACAAGTGCCTCATGTACAGAATACATAGACTGGGGGGATATATGTAGAAGGGTGTCCCAGCATAAATTGCATTTGCATATACTGACCTGTCTATTGTTGAGCCATGTTGGTCAACATATGCAGATGGTTGACAGCTATGTGAGGCTGACAGTCCCTGGGGTAGGGGGATATGCCTTTTCTCAGAGGATTGTGCAATCTTGGAGTTATCAGGGGGTGTGGGGGCACAGCTCTAAGGATCAGCCTAAGAGAATGTGCTGTAATATGTCCATGTGTTTTTGTCAACATAAGCGTGTCAACATAAAGCACATCGACATTTCCATGGATCTGCTATTTGTAGTAGATTCATGTAGAAATGGGAAGCTTTCAGATACTTTTAAACTGCGGTAGGTAGAGAGATATTTGCTTAGATTCGCAAGGAAGTCAGTAATCTGTAATAAATAGAACATTTGGAAATTTCAACAAAATCAATAAATAGAAATAAAACCATCAGAATAAAGCTGGATCATATATTATGCTTTGAAGTACACCTACTAGTACAGTTGTTATCATGACCATATGAGAACCATTGAAGTGGGAAAGGTTTATCTCCATCCTGAGGGAGTCAATTCTCAATGTATTATTAACCAAACAAGTTATTCTTGTATCTGTACTCATTTCATATAGGGATGAGTTGCAAATTCTGTCGGTCAACTAGAGCAGATGAGCTGATGGTCATGTTCTTGTCTGAGGCATCTTCTGTGCAGACTCAGTATGCACTCGTGTCGGCATTTATTTTTTTTTTTGCTGGTTGCACTAATTTTATCCTGTAACCCTCAACAACCATGAGGGTAGATGATTCCCAGAACATGCACATGTTGTGAAAATGCATGTGCCCTGTCATTGTCAGGAATCCCTTCTAGGATTACTTCTTGTCTTACAGGCTCATTGACTGCAGGATAAACTCTGTATTCCTGCAACCTTGAGTTAGATAAAATGGGTTTTGAAAATAGCTTTGTGGATTACCATCAAAATGCAGCTGAAACATTTTTTTTCAAGGGAACCCCATTTGATACAGAACTTTGGTACGTGGTACAGAACTTGGTTCTTCGCCTGACCTGGTGCCTTCTCACCTTTATATTCATGAGCAAAAAAAAAAAGGTGCAACTGACATTTGAAAGACAATGAAGCAAAGCATTTAAAAATCAGAAATCTCCATTACAAATGTTTCTTATTAAATATGAAATTATATATTCATTGGTTCATAGGTGTATACTAGGTAAATGGCCCTCGAGCCTTTACAAGCCTAGCCCATAGAAGTGCCCTGGCATCGTGCCGCCCAACGTTGGTTCCCAGTGCCTCTATCAAGTAGAGCCACTTGAGTGATCCCCGGGGTGAACTTTCTATTTCCCATCCACTCATCAATATTTCTCTTGAAGAGGGCCAGTGAGATGCTCTGCTTGACATGTATGGGAAGTCTATTCCAGAGCATGCGCAGTCTCTGGATTATGAACCTGTCCCTCCAGCATGTTCTGTTGATTGTGGTAATGAGGTTGAGGTCTCTGGAGCGTATGGTGTGGACGGATTGGGATTTACTCTACAGCATTTGACAATATTCTAAATGCTGGTAAGAACTGTAGACCAATCAGGATCTGCCAATTGTGCCCCATAACACTATGCATCCCTTAGCCACCACCAACTATGCATCTGCCTGACTTGTGTAAATATGAAGAACCTTGCACCACCATAACCATTCACTGCAAACACTGTTAATCTCTCTGTAACTTAGACATGATTTAATTGCTGTTGCACCCCATACCCACAGTCAGGTCTTAGGTGCTGAATCATCAAGAGGCTGTAGATCATCAAGAAGTCCAAAGATGGAATCATATTTCAAATAATTAAAAACATCTGGCAGGAGATTATTAGACACCTGTGCCAATGAAGCAATTGGGCAGTCTTTTGCTGAATATCAGTAGTGAATGTGTGTGTATGCATGGTGTGGTTCGTGTGGGGTGCTGCTTGTGTGTGCGTTTGTGTGTTTGTCTGTGTGTATGTGGCAAGGATCAGGAATTTCAGACAAAAGCATGTCTGGCAATCTGTTTATCTTTATAACCAGCTACAAGATAAGAAAATCACTGAGGACTGAAACACTGAGCTTGTCTGTATACATCTCAAACCCTCAGCTTTCAAAATCATAGCAGAGGGCCATCAACAATTATAGCAGTGAGCCCTAAATCATAAAAATCACAAAATGTATATGCGTAAATTCATGCACCAAGGGGTGGAGTGCGAATGTGTAAATTTGCTTTCTTGGGGGCACAACCTGTAAAAGTATGACCCTTGGGGTACTAAGAGATATACACCTACACAAAAAACAAGAAAAGTAAAATGTGTACTTACTTCACTGTGGCGGATTACATTTGCACACTTCCATACAGTACAAAGGTTGCTAAGTGGCCTTCCTCACCTTTGTAATCAATAACCCCGACCAATGCAAATCTATTAGGTAAACATTTTATTAAGTCTGAAATTAAAATTAGTGTGTGTTATTAACGAGTGTTTCATGCAGCTGAGATACACTGAAAGTTAGAATGCAAACTTTAGGTGGTGCAGCACCCAGCAGGATAAAAGCACTCTCATCAAACTAAACAAACAACTCAGAGGAGAAATGAAGTCTACCAAAGCCACATTTGAGGTAAGTTTAGCCTCCTAGGCCAAGAACAACCACAAAGCATTCTTCAGCTATGTCCGCAACCTCAAAGACAATACACAATTGTGTGTAGAGCTCATTGTAAATGGAGCCACATGTACTGAGCCAGAAAATATAGCAAATATCCTGGCTGATAAATTAATCTCCAACTTTACCCCTCTTCCCTCCTCAACCTTCCCTCAGGAAATATAATCAACTATAACTCCCCCTACTATCACTAGGGAATAGGTTCTTAATGCTCTCTCTAAGACCAAAAACACTGCATCAATGGGCCCAGACAATATCCCAAGATGCTTTCTAGATAGCACGAAGCATGACCTGTCAGGGCCTCTGGAATTACTATTTAAATGTAGCTTCCGAATAGGTTTTGTGCCTCAAGACTGGAGAAAGGCAGTAGTCATCCCTCTGCACAAAGATAAGCCATCTACAGACCCTGGAAACTACAGACTTATAAGTCTCACTAGTCTTATACGTAAAGCCATGGAAACAATTATCATAGAGATAACTAATAGAGATATAGAAAACCTCCAGACAATGGATCCAACCCAGTCTGGTTTCATCAAGGGCAGATCATACCTACTCAACCTGATGGACTTCTTTGAGAAGGTCATCAAAGCAATGGATGAGGGCAAAATCATTCACATTGCCTACCTTGACCTGGCCAAAGCATTTGACACAATACCCCACTCGGGCTTTGCTGGCAAACTCAAGATTTTAGGTACAAACCAGTATGTCATCCAGTGGATAGCCAACTGGCTCACAGACAGGACCCAGGAAATTAGGATTGGGGAGTCCACCTCTACAAAGAGGCCAGCCACAAGTGGAGTCCCTCAGGGATCAGTCCTTGGACCGCTCCTTTTTGGCATTTACTTCTCAGAAGTCAAGGCCAATGTCAGTGATCTCTGTCTAACACAATTTGCAGATGACTGCAAATGTGGAGCTGCCATTGAATCTCACACTGACACAAATGTTGTCCAGGAGGGGCTGACACAGACAAACAACTGATATCAAAGCCATGGACTGAAACTAAATGCCAGGAAATGTATAATAGTATCCTTTGGGAAGTCATCCATTACTAGTGTCTATCATATTGACAACACACCCCTTATGGTTGACCCAGAATTCAGGGGCTTAGGGACACACACAGATAGTAATCTAGTTTTTGACCATCATGTGTCTACAGTGGTGAGGAAATCATTCTATGTTGCGCAAATTATAAACAACGGTATGGCATTTAAGTCCAGGGAGGTCACTGTTCCGCTGTATTCATCATTCATCAGACCTATCACTGAGTACAATGCCTCCTTTGGTACGTTCCTAACCAGGCAAATCCAACAATTGGAAAGTCCACAGAAGTTCCTCAGTAAAAGAATACAGGGCATAAGTAAAATGTCCTAAGCAGACCGCCTCAAGACCCTATCCCTATATTCTGTCTCCTACAGGCTTTTGAGGGGAGATCTATGGCTGGCATACAGGGCATTGTCAGACGCCACTCTGATGGACCTCCTGCATATTCACAAAACAAATGGCACCAGAGTTACCTGTTCTAAAGACCTAAACCTTACCTGTGATATAAATAGGATCTGCAGGAGAGATAGGTATGTATCCCAGAGACTACCACATCTACGGAACAAGCTCCTCATACATCTGAAGCAGAGTTACTCCTTAACCCAGCTCACGTGCAACTTGGACAATTGGATGGGAAACCGGAAATTCATCCATGGTTTGACACCTATGTCTCTAATGGATACAAGTAACCTGCAAATGGTTCATCTCCCAGGACACTGCTTACACTTATCAAGAGTATCAGAACTTGTCAGAAATTTGAGATGCATTGCTAGGCTTAAAAAGGCCCTTGTGGTCATTAGCCTAATAAACACTTATGAATATATGAACTTCCTGAGTTCCATTACAGGAAATGAGATAAGCTTACCAATTAATTTGTTTTGCATTTGTTTTATTGCAAATATATTATGCATTTTTTTTCTATTTTTCATGTAAAACACTTACACTGCCTAATGTTTCTAAATTGGCATAAGATTATTAACAGTTATAGTGGAAGAAGTTGGTATAGGATTATTAGTTGCTGTTAAAGAAATGTTTACTTCCAAAATACACATTAGGCAAGTATTGAACAACATCTATACACACACACACACACACACACACACACACACACACACACACACACACACACACACACACACACACACACACACACATTTATACAAATTACAAAAGCAGATAGATGTACAGGAATAGACACAAACTCTCACACATACACAGAAACTTGCTACACACAGACACCAAAGACACAGACACAGAGAGACGCTGACACACATACATCCAGAAAGTCTCACACACACACACACACACACACACACACACACACACACACACACACACACACACACACACACACACACACACACACACACACACTGAAAACATAAATAACAGCCATAGTAATATGTTTTAACTCATTGTTGTCAGGACATATATAGTACAAGCAAATGCATCACCCCCCCCCCGACACACATATACATATGTAAAACAGATGCAACTACATTGAATGTCTATGCCTCTGATGTTTCATTATGATAAGGAAATACACAAATAATAGCCATCATAATGAACTTCAACATGTTGTTGACAGACGCAGACATTATGCATACACAGGAATTAATAAATAAATAATTGCCATATAACATATTTTAGCTCACTGTTCACAGGACACTGACTTTAAACTATTACAACCCCCCCCCCCCAATAAGGACACAAATGCACATGTATGCGCACACATACATACACACACAAAGACACACTCAGATGTCACCACTTTTTTGACTCTTTACCACTCAGATGTTAGACTGTGATAAAATGAATTAGTACCAATAAAACAGCTGCCACAACACATTTATTTTAGCACACTGCTGTCCAATGCTTACAGTATTTGTGCAGACATACAGATGAATAAATGCATAAATAGTCTTAGAAATATATTTAGCTCGCTGTTTTCAGGATGCATGCAGTGCAGACTATTACAATCACCCCAGACACACACACACACACACACACACACACACACACACACACACACACACAACTTACTGCTGCAGTTACTTGCATAACACAAGACTACTTTTCTAAGAGATATGTAAAACACTACATCAGCTTTAAAACACATTTTCTGTCAGATCTCTCTGTCTCTTGGCAAAATAATTGGGGTCAAAGCCAAAAATTACTAGAGATAAATGTCCATTTTATACTATGACATACTTAGAAAGTTGCTAGAATAACAGCTTTTGCATTAGCATGCATTCTCTGAAGGCTATGAAGTCTGAAATTCAAATCTCTGCCACTATTTTGTGACTGCAACCATTAAAATGTCCAGTGAAAGCACAAAGTTTACAAGGAGCTCAACAAAAAATATCTGACAAAATCAGGGCCATTCTGTGAAATCAAGGACAGTTAAGACATAAGATATGATAAGAAATGTAAAACTCAAATGTCTGTCATTTAGTACCAGAAGTTTTCAACAGTTTTCCAGAAAACCACAGACTTTATAAGGAACGTTCCAAAAATAGACTCCATTCACGATTTAGCCACACCTGTCCTGTAAAGACAGCAGATCAGCAAAAGAGATAAAGCAGCCACAAACGAATGAATAAATAAATAAAGGAACAGCCAGCAAGCCGTGGCAACAACAGCTCTTTGTTAGCAATTCCAGCCAGGAATACTAGGGAATGGGCACAGGAATAATCTGGCAGCAGTTGGCAGGCAACATTACCAACAGCTTCAGTGTGACTCCAAAAGATTAAAAGGCACATGGCACTTCAGTAAACCGTCAGAACATTGGAATCGCTTTCAGATCAGGAGGGCAGTGCTGCTGATAAGGCATGCAGGCACGCAGGTGGGCAGGCTGACACTGGCATTAGCAACTCCAACTCAGCCCTCACTAAGATTTTCAAAAGCTGAAGTAGATGCACAAAAGAAACCAGAGGGAAAAAATGTGGGCAGTATCACTGCAAATGAACAAAGCTCTTCACTCTTTTTTTTTTGGGGGGGGGGCTTCGACCTGATTCTCAGGTATTTACTTTACTGGCCTTTTAAAGGTACTGTGGATTGTCTCACATGTTTGTTTCTCTAGCATTGCTGTGTTGTTGCTCTCCTGAATGAACCAGTAGCACAATGCAGCTAAAGGCAATGTGTTGACTGATTGTCTCCATTGGCTTCATTTTGACTTTGGCAAGCTCCTTTTTCTGATTGGCTCTACAAATGTGCCAATGAAAGACCACAAATTGGAGCTTCCAAATGACAAATTAAGGAGGCAGAGTAAGCAATAAAAATGAGTCTGAAAATGGAGTGCTCCACAGAATGCACAGCAACTGAAAGTTATGCTTGTTTGCATTGTTTAAGCTGGAAGATGGTCAGGAAGGTGAGTAGAAAGCTGTGTCACTGCTGTCAGTCCCACCAGAGGATGACGCTTTACTGTGTGACTGTACCTGTGCATAGGTGGGGTGTAATGACAACTAGCTGCAGAATGTGTCTACTATAACTACTATATCCTGTCACTGTTACTGTGACTGTGTTTACCAGGATGCCTTACATCTATAGGATTATGTCTTATAGCACTAAGAAATTTATTTCAATCCTTGTATACATTGCAACTACATCTGCCGGATATCATATAGTATCCAATTATTATTAATGTAACTTTTGTAAGTGTTGAAATTGTATGCGATTACTGTCTTATGATACTTGTGACGACTTTTTAACTTACTGTATATTATCTACTTTTGGAGCTTTCCTTCTTGGATCTCTGCTGAAAATGGGTACTTGCCCAGCCAGACTAACTCGGTGAACAAATGTCAAATAAATAAATAAAAATAAAATGTCAGGGAGCTGCACTGGACATCACCTTCACCATCTACTTTATAATCTTTTACTACAGGCATGGTACACTAGCACAGACATTTTACTGAGCTGCTGGAGTGCTGGGGTGCTAGTGATTAGACCTCTAAAATAAAATATACTGTTTGGGAATCAGTAAGTTGTCATTCTACTGTGAGCCACCATTTGCCTACTGGGTGACTCTGGGCAAGTGACTTAACCATACAGTGCTTCTGTGTTGCCCACTGAATTCATATAGCCAATGCTCATATGATTTGGTACAATAGTGGTCATGTTGTTAACTGAGCTAGCATTACTTAGCATTACCCTGACCTCCGAATGGGCCTTTTTGAAGCTCCCTGGAATGTGGCTAAATGAATTTGAAAGTCTAGCTATAGATATCAACACGGATGGGCTTCTGTCCTTTAATCACTTCAGCTGAGATTATGTTTATATCCTGTTAATAATATTTTCCTTCTAGTTGCAACAACTACAGCTGCTATGTCTACACCCTTGGAAAGGTCAGATTATTGTACATGTATAAAACTTCAGCTGATTAGGGTGGGAAGCTAAAAAGGGTAAAGGTACTTCAGCACAGAAAAAAAATTACTGCCAAAACAATGAATCTGAATCCACGTAAGGATGGATCAATTCATAGAGGAATAGGCTGAATAATAAAAACAACATTCCTGAAATAGAGCAATCCATACCTAACAGCAAACACATAAAATAAGGCATTATATCAAAAGTAGCTCATACCGAATATCAGCTAAAACAGCAAAAAAATATTCAATGGCTTCTTTGTAGTGAGTGATTCATGAAAACTGCATATAAGCAACACAAGCCAACTGAATTAAGGGGACAATAAGCTGACTAACTTGTTAAACAAGCAAACCCAAAATAAGGAGCACAAATGAAATCACAAGGAATCTGCAACTTAACCCCAATATTTCTAAGCAGCATGGAAACCTTTGCTTGTGCTGAAACATAGTTTATGCAGATACAGAGGGAGGCTCAGAGTAAAACATTTTATTGAAATGGAGACAGAGGCAAAGAGCAGTATGACTGTAGTGACTAGAGAATTTCTCCACTCATTTCACTAGCAGTGAATTTCAGTAGTAGTCTCTCTCTCTATATATATATATATATATATTTATTAATATATATATATATATATTACTTATTATGTTCCAAACTTACCAGCACTTGGGAAGGGGAGCAGGCTGCTATTTATTTACTTTGTTTTCAATTGCATTTTTGATGGTGAGTGCGATTGGCAGTAGTCCCTAAAGGAGAAAGTGCAGCTTTTACTGGAAGACTCTGTTTTTGGAGAAAAGACTTGGGAAGGGGAGCAGAAACACAAGTTTCTCTTTTTGCTGCAAGGGGAAGTGAACAGCTAGTGCCAAGGCAGGAAAAGGCAAAGAGCAAGTTGTCTGACCCTGTGACAGGATGGCACAGTGAGTAAATACTTAGAACTGCAGAAGCAGCTGAGTGAAGTAAAAAGCTGGATGTCACTGTCCATACAGCAGGAAGTACATTGGTTTGAGAAAGAGATCAAACTAGTAGACAGAGAATGAGCAAATGAAGACAAGATAAGTAACACACAGAAATATATCTAAGAAATGGATGAACATTGTGTAATTCATTTCATAGGGCTCAATAAATGGAGGAAAATGTGGTGTGCCCCTTGGGACCCTGGCTTCCACAGAGCAGACAAATAGATGCTGAAGGAAACAAACCCTGGACCACAGCAAGTAGGTCATTAACAGGTCAAAGGCTGAATCCTCTGTGTTAGCTGCCAAACCTATAGAAGTGTAAAAAACTAAACAATCTGTAATTTCTCAGGCTTCTAACATTGAGACCATACCAGTTCAGTGTTATTCCTTTTGTGGCATTTATGTCCGTCACATTTTACAAGAGTTCCACACCTTTCCCTCCACAATAGCTGTTGATACCCTAGTAACTGCGCATGGAAGAAATGCACCACCATCAAGTGGTTTTGTAAATCCCACAGATAAGTTCCAGTCCTTGGCAGTCAGGAGTGCAAAATATAGACAGCAAAACCATACTGCAGTATGTAGGACTGATATTTTAAACCAAAAAATACCCCAAGTGCACTGTAACTACAACACAGGCTTCTGTAGCACTTTAGCCACTTTAATGCTAAGCTTGCTATTTTTCATTGTATACACAGCTTTAGATTTTAGTAGTAAATACATAATTGATTCATTATTGTTTTGTGATCAATAAAAGTTTGGTATGACCTCATGTATATATGGAATGATTCACCATTTTTCTGCTGCATTTGGATATGCACTCAGAAATACAACCATCTATAGATGTATAGGTAACAAGGAGTTAACATACATATAAACTAGTGCTGATGGGGGAATAAAAGGAAAACATCAGGCAAATTTGGTTCTTTTCCTCAAAGGTTCAAATTACTATGAGAGGTAAACTGCAATCATTTGAAAAACATTAGGAGAGGATTAGTGGTACATGGAAACAAAGGCAAGACAATATGCATGAATGAATGAGGCAGTAAGGGGTAAAATAGAGAAGCCATATTGAGGGAATACTTAAATCTTTTCTTTTTTGAGGCTCTTACCGGTTTAACCTTCATGACCCCCCCAGTGACTGACTATTCCTCATGTTTCCCCCCTTCCTGCAAGGCTCCACACTCCACATAATTTTATGGGAAGAGTCTCCTTTTTCAGTGAAGAAATGCATTTCAGAACGATAGGTGTTGCTGGCATACATCAACTGCTCAAATACTGTGATCCTCAGTTATCGCAAATTTTTTTTGATTTCTAAATTATCTCTGCTGACCAGCAAGTCCAATATCAAAACAAAGAATGGAACACAAAGGTGAACAAGAATGCATGCATCCACATGCATGATTTGATGCAGAGCCATGTACGACTTGACAGGCTGAAGTACATGCCTTTAGCTTCCTTCTGTACTGGATCAATTTGGTGATGTGGGATCTAGCCACCAGCCACCTCTGGGATGGTTGAGTAGGAAAGTGCAGCTCATTCCCATGCTTTCCTAGTTGGCCCCTTCAGCGTCTACTCCCACTATTCAAAAGGCAGTCTCTAATGCTGTTGTTACAGCTCCAACCCTCTGAATCAGTACAGTACAATGTACTGGTAAAAATGATTCCTGAAATACTGGCCTTCACAGGAGAACTAGGTATGCTGTGATATTATGCAACAGGAAGGTGGTACATGGAGAACAGTAAGCAAGTAAGCAGGTCAAGATATAATCTCAGGTATGAATGGAGAAGGCTTGACATAGGTGGAGCTCCTTGTCTTAGAGAAGAAGTCAAGGTAATTGAACAAATGAGCAAAGTGAAAAGGATGGATTGCAAATCACACTGTACTAAACATGGCAGTTTAAATCACACAGGAAGAGGGTTAATACAAAATTCCTCATCATCAGAAGGAAAAAAGATATAAAATTGTTAATGACATCATAAAGGTGGTTTAGAAAGAGAGGAAGGAATTATTGATAAGAGATGCTAACTGAGGTACCAACCATGCCTGGAGGCATGCCATACAGCAGTATAATATCTTTTATAATTTTACAATGGAACTTTCTTAATAAAGAACAGTCTTGATCCAGCATTCTTAAATGAAGAGAGACTGAAGTTGGTAGCCAGTTGAAAAGAAGCAGTCAACAAAGATTTGTGGGGAGTTAGAGAAAGATAAAAAGACACTAAGTAATAATACTTAAATCAAAAGAAAGAAGAGCATTAAAAGGATTTAAAACAAAAGAAAACTGTACTCAGTTCAAAAGAGATACAAGCTAAACCACCGTATAAATATTTAATAATGAAACCGACATAAAAAAGAGGGACAATTAAACAAAATTACTGCTATAAGACAGTCTCTTAGAATATCCAGAAGCCAGTAAGATATTAGGCATATGTAACTGGGAGTCAAACAATGACAAACACAATATGATTTATTTAACTGGATATCTGGAACATCAGAAAAGAAAGGAGTTGTGGATGTGATCTTCTCGCATGTTGGAAAATCATTTAGACTGGTACAAATCAAGGGGATTGTGAATACACTACAAACATTCGGAATGGTTACTACTTGATAGCTTGGATACCATACTGACTAATCAGTAGGACACAGAGAACTACATTAAACAGTGACTACTCAGATGAAAGCATAGTGCTGGATGAGGTGCTAGTTAGGGGTGGGGACAGTCTTCATCAGTGCCTTTAAATGACAGTTCAGAAAGGCTGCAAAGAAAGGCTTGCCTTACCTGATGACTTGAAATTATACAAGGCTGATTAATAAAAAAGTACAGAAGGATGGAGTTGAAAGAAATACTCAAGACCAGGCTACACCAACACAGGCTCATAGATCACAGTCTGGCTCTTAAAACCTGTCTGTCACATTACATCAAAATGGCTAACACACTAGAAGTCAGAAGATTTATTTTTTGGCACCTTATAAGCTGCATGTTATAACTTCATCCTTATGACCTTTTCTGCACTGGACTAGTAGTACTAACTATCTTCTAAACAGCAGACTTCAGTCAGATCATGTGTGAAGGCATCATTGATCTACCAGCTGAAAAGCCTCAAAATCCATCTAACAACTCTCTTTCACAGGCTGAAACATTAGCTAGCCAGAAAGATGGAAAAGGTGCAAGGGTACATAATCCAGACTGATTAGAAAGCCTCAGAGATATACTTGCATTCAATCTGTTTCTGACTGGCTAAGGCACCTATGGGGAGTGTGTGTGTGTGTGTGTGTGTGTGTGGGGGGGGGGGGGGCATTGCTGGAAATGATACAATCTTCTTAAACATATATATTCTGTGGGTTACAGACACAGCTTTACCATATGAGAAGGAAATGTGGGGAGTTGTGATGGAGAAGATGAGTTATGATTACATCATCATCATCTGGTATGGCATCTTCCAATCTGTTCTGTCTGGTGGTATGGCATTTTCCAGTCAGCTTCAGAGAATAATATGGTATTTTTTAATCAGCTTCATCATGTGATATGGCATCTTCCAATCAGTTCCATTGTGTGATATGGCATCTTCCAAGCAGCTTCATTGCGTGACATGGCATATTCCAATCAGTTCCATTGTGTGATATGTAATCTTCCAATAAGGTTCATAGTGTGACATGGCATCTTCCATCAGCTCCATTATATGGTACGGCATCTTCCAATCAGCCCATTATTTTACTATAGAAAAAGTACTCTCCAACACAGAGAGTACCAACTGTTGTCTTCACAAGATCTGCTGTCATGCTGCTGAGTCTGTTGTAGTGTATAACTACTGTAGATACCAAATGCTGTGGTATCTTTTCTTTTTTTTGATCCCTCCCAAGTGTCTGGATTTATTTTCTTACCTGTGTAGCCATAGGAGAGATGAAGTGATGCACTGTGTATTGGAACATTACCAGATTCAGGCATGAAAAGTGGACAGAGGATTTGTCCCTGTACTAATATAATTCAGATATTTCCCCATTAAAATATGTACACGTTCCCTCTAGCTGTTGTCTCTTCCCTTTTTATGGGGGAGGGAGTTACTTGACATATAAAAATGTACGTAGCTCTCTCTCTCTTTAAAAGGATTAATAAGAAAAAGATATCTGAGAGTATCCATTTACTTTTATATGTACACTGTTCTGTATCATGTCCATCAAATAACACTGAAACAACAATACTAGTAAGAAAATACCTTATAGATTAACACTGGTTCTAGAAAGAACTGCACTCATTTGTATACTGTGAACATGCCTGACTAAGCCCGTGACTGAATATCAGCTGTTGCTTGTATATACAACAGCAAGACTTTATTAAATTAAAGAAAATCCTTGTTATTTTATATTTATTCACAACATGTCTCTTAAATAATTATCAGTTTGTCACAGTAGTATGACTGCATATTATGTGTGAGAGACTGGAGGGATAAGGACAGAAAAACAACATTCATCACAATTTTTACTTTAAATTACTTCTTCACTGTTACAGTAGGACTATGCTACCAGAAGGTGAACATTTTGCAAGGACAGCCCATGTGTGAAAGAAGTTGAAAGTAGTACTTGTGACATTTTTTAAATACACTGAAGGCACGACACAGATTTTGGCTTTTGCAGCATTGCTTCATTTCTTTTGGAGATTCCATCTGGTAGTCAAGTCTTAGATTTAGGGGAATCACTGCAAATTCCATACTGGCTATAAAACACTAGATTAACTCTATCATTCCACAGGCACTGGAGTGGTCATGGGAGTCTGTTAGCCTGTCTACATATGTTTTGTGGACCTGGAAAACACGTATGAAGGAATACCCCTCAATATCCTGTGGGAGGTGCTATATTAGTATGGGGCTCCAAGGTTTCTGCTATTTGCCATTCACTCCTTCTATTTGCATACTGAGAGGCGTTTCCACATTCTTAATGCATTTACATTTAGTGTGGTTATAGGAATATGAAAATGGTGCATCTTGTCTCTCCTCCAAATTTTCATGGACACAACATCAAGGCAAATGTGAGATTTGGAGCCTATCTAGTTTGATGACATTTTAGGAAATGAGATTATTTTATCTCCGTTTGTAGAAAATGTTGTCCTGTGGTCTCAAGATACTGTAATATCTAGTATGCACTAACGTGGATCATTGCTGAGTGTAAAGTGATTGTGACAAAAATCTGCACCATTATGTCAGAGGTTGTGATTTTCTCACAAGAGAGTGGATTTCTTTTTATGTGGGGTGGGATGGGGGGACTTCAAGTGGAGGCATTTAAATATACTGAGTCTAGTCCACAAGTAAAGGTAGAGGAGATCAGGAGAAGGATCAGAAAATAGGTGCAATGGTTGCAGTACCCTTTGCATTATACTTGTCTATGGTGAAGAAGCAGGAACTGAGTCCTAGGACAAAGTTTTCAATACTGGTCAGTCTGTGCTCTTATACTCATCTATGGAAATGAGATTTGGGGAGTGAAGTAAAGAATGTGACTGTAGATTCAAACAGCAAAAATTAGGTTCATAGGTTCATACTAGGCTATCTGCCCTAGGGCATTTATAAGCATAGCCAGAGTGTGTTTGGCTTTCACCACCCATTTTAAATTAATTTTGCTATGCCCTTTTACGAGGTTAGTATACTGTGCCTCTGTCTAACAGTGACAGAGAAATGATACCCGGGGTAAACCTACGATCCCCCATCCACTCATCAAGATTCCTCTTGAAGAGAGTCAATGAGGGACTCTGCCTAACCTGGACTGGGATTTTATTCCAGAGTGAAGAGAGCCTCTGGCTGATGAATCTGCCCTCCAGCATGTCCTATTTATTTCAGTGCTGAGGTTCAAGTCTCTCGAGCGCATAGCTCAATGGGATTTGGATTTTCTGAGGTGCAGCATGTCCATTAATTCCGGGTTGGACATGGCTTTATACGTCAGGCACAGATCGCCTCTGAGCAGGCGGTATGCCACTGAGTAGAGCTGGAGTTTCTTTAACCAGGCAGCATATGGCATCTGTTTGAGCCCTTTGATCCTCTTGGTGAGGTACTTTTGGGGTCTTTCCAGTTGCTGCAGGTGTCTGGTAAGGTACATCCCAAAAGGGGCATTGTACTCAATTATGGGCCTGATGAGGGATGAGTAAAGAGGCACGATGACCTCCCCTGATCTAGATGTGAATCCCTTCATGATTAGGTGGGCTATATAAAATGTTTTTCTAACCACTTTGGACACGTGGTTGTCAAATGAGAGATTGCTATCAGCTTGGGTCCCCAGGTCCCTAATTACTTCTTCTGTACTTAATGGATTACCACCTATGTGGTAATTTGTGGGCACTTTGTTTTTGCCAAAGGGGATGACTATACACTTTTTGGCGTTTAGCTTGAGGCCATGGCTCTGGCACCAGTTGTCTGTTTCTATGAGGCCCTTTTGGAGGATGCTTGTGTCGGCTGGAGAGTCAATTATAGCGTCCAGTTTGCAGTCATCTGCGAACTTGGTCAGCCACAGTCCTTCCGTGTTGGCCTGTACCTCCGAGAAATATATACCGAACAGGAGAGGTCCCAGAACTGAGCCTTGTGGGATGCCACTTGTAACTGGTTTGGAGTCTGACATGGCTGCAGCAATTCTAACCATGTGGGTTCTGTCCTTGAGCCAGTTTGCAACCCATCTAGTGACATAGGGGTTTATATTTAAGCTGGTGAACTTATCTATAATGCCCGAATGGGGTATTGTATCACTTTTGCGAGGTCCAGGTAGGCTGTGTGGACCACCTTCCCCTCATCAATGGCCTTGGTGACTGTTTCAAAGAAATCGACCAGGTTTAAGAGGCAGGATCTGCCCTTAACAAAGCCGAACTGGGTAGGATCCAGTGTCTGTAGGTCTCCAATATCTTTTTTTATGAGGTCCATGATGATCCGTTCCATAGCTTTGCAGACCAAGCTAGTCAGGCTTATGGGGCGATAGTTTCCAGGATCCGTTGAGGCACCACCTTTGTGGAGAGGGACCACTGTTGCTGTACGCCACTCTTTGGGTACATATCCTGTGGTAAGGCTGAGATTGAACAGTAGTTTTATGTTTGGGTTTAGCTCTTCTTGGAGTTCATGTAGGACGCAGCCTGGGACACCGTCTGGTCCCATTGATGCTGTGTTTTTTGCTTTGGAGAGGGCTGCTCTTAACCTGAGCATCTGAGATGTCAGGGGGGCAGCACTCTGCTGGGATAGATATTTTCCCTTTTGGTGGGGAGGGGGGGGAGATGTTTGCGCTGAACCTGTCAGCTAGGATGTTGGCAATGTCTGTGGGTTTGGTGTATTTTTTGTCATTTTGGACTTATTCTGAGCATATCTGGGAATTCCCACCCAGGTTCCTAACATAACTAAAGAAAGCCTTGTGATTATCCTTACTGTCCTGTGCAATTTTTCTCTCGAAGCTGGCCTTAGACGATTTTATGAGTGCCCGTAGTTTTTTGCTAACACTGATCAGAGATGCCTTCCCTTTTTGGGATTTTGCTCTATCATGTAGTAGCTTCCTCCTTCTATTGTATAGTTTGTTTATGGCTGGGGTCCACCAGACAGGACGTCTGCCTTTGGAAGATTGGGTCTTGGTTTTATTTATCATTGCATGATCCATGCATTCCCGAAGGTGTTCATAGAATGCGTTTATAAAGGATTCTGCGGTCTGGGCTGTATTTTCCACAGGCCCGGGGGCTTTGAAGGATACCACCTCAGTTTTGAGGAGTGTGAAATTTGCTTTAGAGAAGTTTTTCACTGTGGTTTTCTGGGCAGGGGGTGGGGTCGGGATGTGAATATCCAGTGAGATTAGTTTATGGTCTGATCTTACCAGTGAGGGATACACTTTTGGTCTGGAGCATAGAGTCCCCATGTTGGTGATGATCAGGTCCAGTATGTTTTCCCCTCTTGTGGGAGTGGTAACAAGTTGTTCCATAGCATTTGAGTTTATAAATTCTAGGAACCTTTGAGCTAGGGTGTTGGAGCTAGAGTAATGCTCCCAGTCTATGTTTGGGTAGTTGAAGTCGCCCAATATAATGGTGTTTGGAGAGACCTTCATATTTTCCAATGTTCTCAGGAAGGCTGAGTGGGGTTCCTGGGTTTGGGAGGGTGGTCTGTAGCAGGCTATAAACTGGAAGGCCATTTTACCCACTGTTAGTTGCACATGGATAGTCTCTGATGCTTTGTGCTGTGCCACCAACCTGGAGGTGTGGGTATCTTTGACGAATATTGATACTCCCCCTCTTTTTCTGGTTCGGTCCAAGTTTTGGGGCCGAAAAGCATGGTATGAGGTATAACTTGGTAGTGCTGGGGTGCTCTCGGGAGCCTTGAACCAGGTTTCTGTTACTGCACAGATATCGATGTTCTCCATGCTAAGGAGAGTTTCGAGTGCATGCATCTTGAGGTTTAGACTTCTGGCGTTGAGTAGCATTACTCTTAGTTTCTTATCCCTTGTGATACCTATGGAGGTGGGTTTGTCTTTTGAGCCTTACCTAAAACAGGCACTATGGGGGTAGCAAGAGCCTTTGCCAATATCCAAAAGCCAAGGGGTGACAGGTGCAAGCCGTCCCTAGCGAAGCATCGTGGCCTGTCGAGCATGTCATCCCAGGCTGACAGGCATTGGATCCCCTTTGAATGACACCAATACTTAAGCCAGTTGTTGAAATTGATCATCTTGTCTTCATATTGTGGCATCATTCTTGGTGAGGGTAAGATGTTACTCAAGGTCTGGGTCATACCGGCCTGGGCCACATGCTCAGAGAGCTCCTCTATGTCTCTTTTCATGTAGTCCAGGGAGGTACGTCTCAGGTCATTCACACCAGCATGGACAATGACTGAGTCATATTTGTACTTGCCTTGGAGTGACCTGAGTGCTTGTGTTATGTGGCGGATCCTAGCACCCGACAGGCAGCTTACCGTGACCTTCTCCTTGTTCAGCCTGGTGAGCGGGACGTCAGTGTGCCTGACGATAGAGTCACCTATTACAAGTGTATCAGGTGTGTTGTTTAGCCTTAAGGGCTGTGACTGTTCGGCACACTGGCTTTGTGAGCTATGTGTTGCACATGTTTTGTTTTGGGGTAGCGGTTGCTTGGGTGTCTGCTTTGGAGGTCTCTGCTGCTTAGGCAGATTTTTATTTAGAGCCTCCGAGTATGTTTTTGTGTGTTTATGTGTTTGGTTTGCTGTCGTGGTAGGTCTATGTGATACTGGAATTGTAGTGAGTGTGGTTTCCTTCTCCTCCTGACAGGTTTCGCCAGTACTGAGTTGAGAGAGCTTAGCCTCCAGTTTGGCTATATGGTTGCATCTCTCACATGTGTTGGAATTTGTTGGGAGGAGGAGAGGGTTGTCTGTGTACATGAGACAGTTGTAACATTGCCTCAAGATTCCCAGATTCACCAGCTGGACCAGAGAGGAGATTGACAACTGACCTTTGGACATGCTAGAATAGTATTGGGAATTCCTTTATAATTGAAAAAAAAGGGCCAATGGGAAACAAGGTACTCAAGGGGAGTTTGTGAGGGTGTACTGCTTTTAATTTTTTAGTGCTGACTTATATAATTGCTTTAGTGAGGAAGTGCCAGGTAACTTAAATGCAATGTGTTACAGGTAACTTAAATGCAAAAATGACAAACAGTAACTTTCTTTCAAGTGAAACAAGGAAATAAGTACAGTAAGCAATGCAGATGTCACTAGGGATCCACAGAAGCACTGAAACGCCACATTTTAGGTTGAATTAGCGTTTCAGGGAAATAACAAGCAAACAAGCATACAAACAAAGCTAGATTCAGAAGGCCTGGATCTAGTCTATGCTACAGCAAACAAGGTGTACCAATTCCAGTAAGAAACAGTTCAAATATGCAGGCACTATAAGCCTTTAACCAGAAATTCCCAGCTCAGAAGGGCAGAGTCCAGCCTCTCCTCTCACAAGAGTGCAGACCATGAACCTTCTTAATCTAAAATAACTGGCCTGAAACCCAAGTGCTTAAACCAGAGCTAATACACTTTTAGAATAACAGACACTGAGCCCTCAATCAGCAGTTCCCAACTTAGAAGGATGTAAGCTACCTGTCCTGCCACCACAGTGCAGGCCACAAACCTTCCTAATGTAAAACAACTGGTCTGAGCCCAAATGCTTAATCCAAAAGACTTAGAATGATAGCTACACTTTAATCAAGTTACTACCAAGCAGTAATAAATACAATTGAATACTTTAAAGAATGCCTGGATTAGTGCTCAAGTTATACAAACAAAGCTAGTTTCAGCAAGCCTGGATCTAGTCTATGCTACAACAAACAAGGTGTACCAATTTAGTAAGAAACAGTTCAAATATGCAGGCACTATAACCCTCTAACCAGAAATTCCCAGCTCAGAAGGGCAGAGTCCAGCCTCTCCTCCCACAAGAGTGCAGACCATGAACCTTCTTAATGTAAAATAACTGGCCTGAAGCCCAAGTGCTTAAACCAGAACTAATACACTTTTAGAATAACGGACACTGAGCCCTCAATCAGCAGTTCCCAACTTAGAAGGATGTAAGCTACCTGTCCTGCCACTACAGTGCAGAGCACAAACCTTCTTAATGTAAAACAACTGGTCTGAAGCCCAAGTGCTTAAACTAAAAGGCTTAGAGTGAGTTACACCAAGCAGTAGTAAATACAATTGAGTACTTTTAAGATGACGCAAAAGCAAAATGAAGTAGGAAGAAACACAAATACAGTAAAAGCAGATACATTTTTTTTTTTTTTTGAGTGAGCAAATGAGATGGGCCCAGGAGGAGTATGAAAGTGCAAATTTACAAGAGGGGTGGGCAGTTTCAAAGCCACCAAGATTAACACCAAGACAAAAACAGGGAGGGTGGATGGGGACCTACTGAAAAAACAGTCAACTTCTAGCTAGATATTGCTCATTGCAACACAAACAATTTACTTTAAAAAGTGCAGATAAAAGTTACTTAGCTACACTTATGCGTTCAAGTTGATATCATGCAGGTCTTAACCGGCCAAAGCTCACAGTTTAAACAGAAGATAATTCACTGTACCACTTGTATAAGACAGAAACTGAATAACAATGAAGGAAACTACTACCCCCACCTATCACTGGCTATGCAGGTTTTTAACAAGCCTTAACTGAAAATACCACATACACTACTGAAAAAACAGCAACTTCTAGCTAGATATTGCTCAATGCAACACAAACAATTTACTTTAAAAAGTGCAGATAAAAGTTACTTAGCTACACTTATGCGTTCAAGTTGATATCATGCAGGTCTTAACCGGCCAAAGCTCACAGTTTAAACAGAAGATAATTCACTGTACTACTTGTATAAGACAGAAACTGAATAACAATGAAGGAAACTACTACCCCCACCTATCACTGGCTATGCAGGTTTTTAACAAGCCTTAACTGAAAATACCACATGCACTACTGAAAAAACAGTCAACTTCTAGCAAGATATTGCTCAATGCAACACAAACAAATTATTTTAAAAAGTGCAGATAAAAGTTACTTAGCTACACTTATGCGTTCAAGTTGATATCATGCAGTTCTTAACCGGCCAAAGCTCACAGTTTAAACAGAAGATAATTCACTGTACCACTTGTATAAGACAGAAACTGAATAACAATGAAGGAAACTACTACCCTCACCTATCACTGGCTATGCAGGTTTTTAACAAGCCTTAACTGAAAACACCACATGCCCTACTGAAAAAATAGTCAACTTCTAGCTAGATATTGCTCAATGCAACACAAACAATTTACTTTAAAAAGTGCAGATAAAAGTTACTTAGCTACACTTATGTGTTCAAGTTGATATCATGCAGGTCTTAACTGTCCAAAGCTCACAGTTTAAACAGAAGATAATTTACTGTACCACTTGTATAAGACAGAAACTGAATAACAATGAAGGAAACTACTACCCCCACCTATCACTGGCTATGCAGGTTTTTAACAAGCCTTAACTGAAAATACCACATGCACTACTGAAAAAACAGTCAACTTCTAGCTAGATATTGCTCAATGCAACACAAACAATTTACTTTAAAAAGTGCAGATAAAAGTTACTTAGCTACACTTATGCGTTCAAGTTGATATCATGCAGGTCTTAACCGGCCAAAGCTCACAGTTTAAACCTCTAGTTTAAGTTTCTCTGCAGTAATGCTGAACCTACTCTCCAGGATACAGTGAGGTGCTCAGCCATTATCTAGGCTCATCTCTGACTGGAGCTATTGCTGCTCTAGATCCAGACAAGGCAAAGGAGAGCACCTAGTAATGATGCCTGATGAAATGTCTAGAAATGAAACACCTTATTCCACCATGTTCTAAATTCAACCCTGGGACTGATGTTATTATATCAAAAATATATGTTCAAGGTGTGACTTATGCTAGGATTTATGTCTAAAGGTGTGGCTTATGATGACATTTATACCTACATGCTAGGGTTTAATAATTATGATATAGCCTGAGTGGACCAAATGTTCAGCAGAAATGAGAACATTCCATTATAACCCGTGTCTTTGTCATATATTACTGTCATTATACAATGGTAAAAACAATGCTTTAATACTTTAGCCATGCTTTCTGTGGAGAAAATGGGTGCTGTACTGTTTATTAGTTGCAATAATTTCCATCTCATAATCTACGCAATTGGTTATGATTTATCGGGTTTTGTATATCTAAAATGTTATGTCCATATGGTTAATAGATTCATTTAGTGCACAGATTATCCACTGTCATGTTTTATTTGTGATTTAAATAGGAAGTCTTTTCTATAACAAATAATGCAATACTAGATAAATTATAATGCTTACACTTAAAACTTCAAATGTATTAAGTAATTCAGGCATCTCGGAACGAAAAAGGCAGTACAAACTTGTAAAACACAAAGCCCGAAGTGGTTAGCTGAGTGCCACCAAACTACTGTTAAAAGCAGTCACGAACAGTCACAAAGTGGATTTCCTTTAACACAATTTTAATGGTGTTTTCGGAAACGACTATGCGTTTCCTTCTTCAGAAGATAAAAAACAGAAAGCTAACACAATTTTAATGGTGTTTTCGGAAACAACTATGCGTTTCCTTCTTCAGAAGATAAAAAACAGAAAGCAAAAACAACGTAAACACATCCAGCCCATCCTTTTAAAACAATTTAAGACATCATGCGATACTAATTAACTGATACATGCGCTCAAAGCTGTATTTACATTTGACTAACAACAGTTCCAATTAAATTAAATTAAAAACAATCCCAAAGTGTATCCATTTATTTTAACTAACTAGCTCTGAGATATAAATTTAAATATTGTACTACTTAAAAACTCTTTTCCAGACTTTTCACTTATACCACGAAAAACTAGTTATATTTATATTTAAATAAAATTAATTCAAATTACATTAAAAATACATTAAAAATAATCCCAAAAAATACATCCACTTACTTTAATGAAAACTAAATAACATCAAATGTAGGTTTAGAAATAAATCCAAGTTGGCCCATAGAACAAACGGCCAATATGGACAAGTTGAAGGCAGCAAAAGAGAATCCATTTCTAAGTCCTTTACATTAAGCCATATATAGCCAAGGTTACTACTAAATACATAACAATAGTATTAAAAAAGATGTCAACATGTAAGAATCATCACAGGGCAACTTAAAAAATCTATGGAATAGCAAGCTCCCCTATCTATTGCAGGCAAGCTTTTTTAATACACAAGTAATGGACATGTTTTCATTAAGCCCTGGGGAAAAAGTAGCCCCTGTCCTTATCTGCCAACATAGTTCTTGTATGTCCAGGTGAATCTGCCATGGTCCCACATAGGGGGCAATTTCTATTTTTTGTAGCACCATAAATTCAAATTCATGATTAGGGAATTCCAAAATGTGGCATGCAAGTGCATTATTTATATCGCCTTTGGAGATAGCGTAATAATGTTCATAAACACGTTGTCTCAATTTACGCTCTGTTTTCCCTATATAGAATGCGTGGCAAGCTGTGCACATTGCCACATACACTACAGCCTTTGTATCACAATTATATTTACCCATAATTCTATACGAAATTTTGTTAACCAAAGCTATGTTACCTTCTTTTATGTGTTTGCATTGTGCACAGCTGCCACATTTACTCATTCCTTTAGTAGGTCTCCTCATCTTAGATTGCCCGCTTTCCAACAAAGTTTTCAAATTGACCCCTCGTCTAAAAGTTATAGATGGTGGGCCACTGCAAATTTTCTGAACTTGTTTGTCACTCGAAAGCAATGTCCAATTTTTACTCAAAATGCCCCTTATAAAATGATGGTCCATTGAGAAAGTACATAAAAACCTGAGTTGATTATTAATTTGGCTAAATCCTCCCCTAATTGCTACATTACCAGTTGATTGGTTAATTTGGTTAGCAACATGTTGGGAGGCTAAAATGGGACTAAAATGGCCAGTTTTACGTTTATAACCAACTTCGTTCATGACTTCCTCTATCAAATATAATGGGTACCCCCTATTATTGAACATGCCAACTAGCATGTTACATTCCACCTCAAAATCATGGTCATCTGTAACCATTCTGGCTGCCCGCACCATCTGGCCTTTAACAATAGCCTTCTTTTGATGGTGCGGGTGACAGCTGGAATAGTGCAGAAAACCATTAGAGTAAGTAGGCTTTCTGTAGATGTTGCTTTTGAATCTCATGTTGGAGCAATCCTTCTCTAGCAAAATGTCTAATAAACTAATCTCAGTGTCACTGGAATTAAATGTAAATTCTAAAAAATCAGTTAGAGTAGTAATAGACTCAATAAAGCTAGGAATAAGTTCCGATTGCCCTTTCCACAAAATGAACATGTCATCCTGGTATCTTGTGTACCAGGTGACATGTGTTTGGAACATGAAATTTTGAAATAGTAGTGTGTTTTCCTAATGAGCCAAGACACAATTGGCGTACGCCCCCCCACAAGGCGACCCCATGGCTACCCCTGATGTTTGCATATACATACCATCTTCGAACTTAAATATGTTGTTGTAAAGTATAAGTTCCAAAAGTGTCTCAACTAAGTAGATGACCTTGTCATTTACTTTTCTATCAACCAGAAAGTCCCTTACCCACTCAAGGCTTACATCGTGTGGTATCACGGTATATAAATCCTTTATGTCAACTGTGAGGAGCATTAAAGTTGGATCAAATTGGATCTTATTAACAGAATCCAAAAAGCTCCATGAATCCTTGCAGATATGTTTTTCTTTAGCTAAAAGTGGCTTAAGTAGAGTGTCAACATATTTAGCGCATGCGCTCGTGATGGATCCTCTACCATCCACAATGGGCCTGAGGGGTGGGTCATAGATGGATTTATGAATTTTAGGTACTCCAAAGAAAACAGGTAGTCTTGGTGATGCCATTGTTAAATAACTATGTAGCTCAGTGTCTATGAATTCTTCCAGGAGCAAATCTTGCAGGATGTGTTGAATCCTCCTATATGCTATATTAACTTCATTGACACTAACCGCTTGATATGGTCCCTTCTCTAAATGTTTGAGAACTTTATCTACATAAACATGATGGTCCATAAAGATGAGCCCATTCCCTTTATCTGGTTTCATCACCCTGACTTTACAGTCCTTTAGAGTACTAATCCATTGCCTATCCTCTGCTGTTATATTGAGTTTGGTGTTTTTGTGTGGGGGATGGTTAATAGCCAAGTGCCTGAAATCCAGCTCACATGCCAGTTCAAATGCTTTTAAGTTCTGTGCCAGGGGGGGATTAAACACACTAGCTATCCTAAAAGGGTTTACTAAACTAGGCATGTTCCCTAAAACCATACGTAAATTCAATTTTCGTACAAACAATTTAAGATCAACTATTGTTTTCACCATATCAAAGTGAGTGTCTGGAATAAAATTCAACCCTCTAGAAAAGAAGTCACACATACTTTGTTCCACATTAAATAAGGTGAAATTATATATTTTGAAATCGCCCTCAGTACTGTTTATAATTTTTACTTCATTTTCGAGGGGAATTATTTCTTCTTCAAATTCCTCTTGTTCTTTGGGGACTGATGGTTCCCATTGGATCTCAAATTCCTCTGATTGGGATCTTGTCCTTGCCAAAAATCCTGAGTAGATACTGACATACCAATGTTATTATTATTGTTGCTACTCGAAATGTTGTGATTATTGCCCTCGGAGTCAATAATTTCCTTCCCCTGAGCCTGGTTACTGCGTCCCTGGTCGTCGGCACCTGTACCTTGGCCCACGGCCAACAGGAACACGGGGGCCTGATTCGTACCAGGTAAAGATACACTCTGTCCTCTTGCTTGGTAATTGGTACTAGTAGCTCTCACAGTATACTTAGGCTGACTTACTAAAGGAGGCAAAGGATACGCTTTGTTGTTGGCATATTGAGATATGTCCCTCTCAATCTTCTTTTTCTTGTTATTGGACAGTTTAAGCATTGTTGCTTCAATGCTAATGAATATTCTTGAATATTCATAGCGATATCTGTTAAAATTCAGATTGTTTTTAATATCCTGTTCAAGCAACTGTAAGTCTTTTTGATAGGATACTATCCCTTGTGCATAATGCTCAATCAAACTTTGCATAAATTCACAACCCTGCTTGTCAAACATGTTTAAAAGCTGTTGGTGAAAGTCAGATCCATTGACTAACCCTACAGGGAACCTCCACTGCCGGAGGCCTTTGGGAACAATATGCTTATCCAAGCATTCCTCTAAATATGCTACCTCCAACTGTAGCTTCCTACATTTAAACAATTTATAATCAAATTCATTAATAATAACCATAATATCTGTAACAGTACCTTCTTGTTCCTGCACGACATCTACTGTGTCACGACTGTCAGTTGAAAAGAAATTCCTGTTGCTGAGAAATGTATTCAGCGAGGGTGAAGAATTCTGCTCATTTTGCACAACTCTGTACCCCTTATCGGTCTGTTTTGGTTGTTGAAACCTGTGCGCTTCCGATGCCAGAGCATTGCCGGTTCCTGGCCAATGCTGGTTCCTTTTTCCACTAATACCACTTTCACCTCTCTCCTTATGGCCAGCCAATAGTTGATTGGAATAAGTTTCATAATGGTTATGCTCCTCGATAACCGGAACAGGCGCACGGTTCACATTACTATCTTTAATGCTGTGGTCTAAGTCTTCAAACCTCTGTGTCAGCTGATCCAACCGCCCCATAATCATCTGTATTAGGATGGTTAAATTCCCATTCTCGGCATTTAGTTCCACATTACTGCAGGCTGGACTAACTGCTACGTTGTCCGTGTGATCTCCTTGTTCCAGTCGACGTAATAGCAACGGAGAAGAAGAGAAGTCAGGCGTGCCAGCTACCTCCTCGTTAGCCATCCACAAATTACGAACGAAAAAGGCAGTACAAACTTGTAAAACACAAAGCCCGAAGTGGTTAGCTGAGTGCCGCCAAACTACTGTTAAAAGCAATCACGAACAGTCACAAAGTGGATTTCCTTTAACACAATTTTAATGGTGTTTTCGGAAACGACTATGCGTTTCCTTCTTCAGAAGATAAAAAACAGAAAGCTAACACAATTTTAATGGTGTTTTCGGAAACGACTATGCGTTTCCTTCTTCAGAAGATAAAAAACAGAAAGCAAAAACAACGTAAACACATCCAGCCCATCCTTTTAAAACAATTTAAGACATCATGTGATACTAATTAACTGATACATAAGCTCAAAGCTGTATTTACATTTGACTAACAACAGTTCCAATTAAATTAAATTAAAAACAATCCCAAAGTGTATCCATTTATTTTAACTAACTAGCTCTGAGATATAAATTTAAATATTGTACTACTTAAAAACTCTTTTCCAGACTTTTCACTTATACCACGAAAAACTAGTTATATTTATATTTAAATAAAATTAATTCAAATTACATTAAAAATACATTAAAAATAATCCCAAAAAATACATCCACTTACTTTAATGAAAACTAAATAACATCAAATGTAGGTTTAGAAATAAATCCAAGTTGGCCCATAGAACAAACGGCCAATATGGACAAGTTGAAGGCAGCAAAAGAGAATCCATTTCTAAGTCCTTTACATTAAGCCATATATAGCCAAGGTTACTACTAAATACATAACAATAGTCTGGGAAAGAGTTTTTAAGTAGTACAATATTTAAATTTATATCTCAGAGCTAGTTAGTTAAAATAAATGGATACACTTTGGGATTGTTTTTAATTTAATTTAATTGGAACTGTTGTTAGTCAAATGTAAATACAGCTTTGAGCGCATGTATCAGTTAATTAGTATCACATGATGTCTTAAATTGTTTTAAAAGGATGGGCTGGATGTGTTTACGTTGTTTTTGCTTTCTGTTTTTTATCTTCTGAAGAAGGAAACGCATAGTCGTTTCCGAAAACACCATTAAAATTGTGTTAGCTTTCTGTTTTTTATCTTCTGAAGAAGGAAACGCATAGTCGTTTCCGAAAACACCATTAAAATTGTGTTAAAGGAAATCCACTTTGTGACTGTTCGTGACTGCTTTTAACAGTAGTTTGGCGGCACTCAGCTAACCACTTCGGGCTTTGTGTTTTACATAATTCAGGCATCTCTGCAGGTTTCTAAGCATTTTCTGCAGCTTGATCCATTCAGACAGTTTCCATATAATTTTCCTCTTCTACCCTCTGCAAAGGTGTATCACAAAACCATTACCTTAAAAAATAACATTTCCACCTAAGCAATTTCAGTTCAAAGGTTGACTGGAAAAGGATGCTACTTTCAGTATTGCAGTTATGTCCTGCAGTATTTTAAAGTACTAAATCAAGTAAATAGCTTGCAAGGGATGAATACTTTAACTGTGTATTGATAGTTTAGAATGAATAAAGTAATATGAGTTTAAAAATATGAGTTTCATGTGAATCTGTTTTTCAGTTATAAAGTGTTTTACCTTAGTTTTCATCACTTAGTGATGTCAAGAACTTGGTGGTCGTTTTTTTTTTTTTTTACTTTTCTTCACTAAGTAGCATTCATTTTATTTATTTTGCCACATGGCAATTTAATACTTCTTCCATGAGCTCTAAGAAACAAATTCATAGAAAAGTAGATTAATAATACTGTTTTGAGTTGTCGCTGGTCTCTCTTGTGAGTAGTACTTTATTATACCACGCGAGGAGTAATGTGATTTATTTTGTTAAATGAATGACATAAACATGCAATCTAGCCAGGAGATTAACTCTGTACAGTATCAGGCTTAGTCGTGCCTAAACGCAGAACTACAAACATGTACTTTTGAAAGGCATCTGTATTTGATCTTTGAAACTACAAGTGGATGTTTTAAATGTTTAAATGTAAGTGTCATTTCCTCACAGTTTCACAGTCCTTATCTTACACTCAAGTCTGTCTTCCTTCAGAACAAACTTTGTTTTTTTTTTTTGCTCACTAATTACTGTGGGCTGCATGCCTGCCTACATATGCCCAGTGCTCACATGATTCAGATCACAACTGTAGAGCCAATAATAAACATTCCTGGCATGATATACAAACTATAATATGTGCTGAGGTGGGGCTTATGCTTACGTATTAGTATTTGCCTTCAGGATCAAACCTAGCTAGCTGGAAGTAAACCTTATCATAACTCTGACCCCTGGAAGGTTTCACAGCTATGATATAACCTGTTGAATTAAGACAGTGATGACTTGTGGAGTGGCCTGTCATTTAGTTTTACCTGAAACACCTCCATGAGAAAATTTGCTTTTCCAATTGCAGTTAATATTATGTATTATAAATTCAGTCCAGCTACTGAATTAGATTGGGTAGTGACGTGTGTCTTCGAAGTATATAAACAGTGAAATAAACTTTTCCTGCATTAATCCTAGCTTGGTCGAATTTAGTTACTTATTTACTTCAGTTTGCACATTCTTGATGTGCACTAAAGGAACTAGGCAGGTACATAGGTATTTAACAAAAAATCAATTTCTGTTTTGTGGCGGTGTCTGCAATATGCTGTTTGGTGAAATAAAATAACCGTATTGTTGCACCAAAATGCAAGGTCTAGGTTTTGCTGAAAAATTATTTTTTTGCCCTGTAAACAGCATTTTGCAAGACCATAACCGTGTGTGTGTAGTATTAACAACATCAGGGCTGTAGCTCTTTATAATAATCATTATATAGCTTCATAGGTTCATAGGTGTGTACTAGACTAATGGCCCTGGAGCCTTTACTAGCCTAGCCCATAGGATTACCCTGGCATCATGCCACCCGACGTTAGTTCCCAGTGCCTCTGTCGAGTAGAGCCCCTGGAGTGATCCCTGGGTGAATTTCCTATTTCCCATCCACTCATCAAGATTTCTCTTGAAGAGAGCCAGTGAGGTGCTTTCCTAGACATGTATGGGAAGTCTATTCCATAGCATGGGCAGTCTCTGGGTTATTAACCTATCCATCCAGCATGTTCTGTTGATTGTGGTAATGAGGCTGAGCTCTCTAGAGCTTGTTGTGTGGAGGTATTGGGATTTCTCTAGATGTAGCATTTCTAACAGAGCTGGGTCAGACATGGCTTTGTAAGTCAAGCAGGGATCGCCTCTAAGTAGGTGATATGAGACAGAGAATAGTTGGAGTTTTTTGAGTCTGTCCATATAGGACAAATGTTTAAGGCCTAGGATCCTCTTTTTGAGGAACTTTTGTGGCCTCTCCAGTTGTTGCAGGTGTTTAGTGAGGTACATGCCAAATGGGGCATTATACTCAATGATTGCCCTAATGAGGGAAGAGTAGAAGGAGACAATGACCTCTTTCTTCCTGGATGCAAAACCCTTAGTAATGAGATGTGCCACATAGAAGGATTTTCTGACCACAGTGGCAATGTGGTGGTCAAAATAGAAGTTGCTGTCAACCTGTGTTCCCAGATCTCTTATAATGTCTTCTGTGTTTAGTGGACTACCATCAGTGTGGTACCTCATGGGAACTGGGTTTTTCTCAAAGGGGATGATGACACATTTTTTGGCGTTGAGCTTAAGGCCATGGTTTTGACACCAGTTGTTGGTCTCAGTGAGGCCTTTCTGTAGAATATCAGCATCACCTGGGGAGTTAATAATAGCCCTCAACTTGCAATTGTCTGCAAACTTTGGACTTCAGATAAGTAGATACCAAACAGGAGAGGACCCAGGACCGAACCCTGTGGGACTCCACTCGTGACTGGTTGGTAGTCGGACTTGGAGTCAGCTACTTTCACACTGTTGGTTCTATCTGTGAGCCATTTTGCAACCCACCTAGTGATATAGGGGGTTGATGCCTAGCTTAGTGAGTTTTTCTATGATTCCTGAGTGGGGAATGGTATCAAAGGCCTTGGCCAGATCAAGGTAGGCTGTATAAACCACCTTGCCTTCATCCACAGCTCTGGTGACTGACTCAAAGAAGTTGACCAAGTTGAGCAGACATGATCTACCCTTCACAAAACCAAGCTGTGTGGGATCCAGAGTTTGGAGATTTCCTATATCCTTGTTTATTAGGTCTATATTGATGTGTTCCATAGCTTTGCATATCAGACTCATCAGGCTAATGGGGCAATAGATCCCAGGATCTGTAGTCGCTCCTCCTTTGTGGAGAGGGATGACTGTAGCAGTGTGCCATTGGGAAGAGACAAAGCCTGAGGTGAGGCTGTGATTGATCAGGGTACACAGGTAAAGTGCCAGTTCACTCTGTAGTTCTTGTAGAACACAGCCAGGGATATTGACAGGTCCCATAGAAGCTGTATTCTTGGCCTTGGACAGTGCTGTTTTAACCTGTGCAGCAGTAATACTGGGTGCCTGGCAATCTACTGGTATTGTGACTGGTCCTATGGGGGGAGAGAGGTAAAGTCGGCACTAAATCTGTCGGCCAAGATATTGGCAATATTTGTTGGCTTTCTATAGGAGGTACCAATATGCAGTAGCTCAGAGCAAATTGGGGTATCGCTGTGGAGATTCTTTACATAACTATAGAAGGCCTTGTGATTGTCTTTACTATCTGCTGCAATTCTGTTTTCATAGCTAGTTTTAGAGGATTTGATGAGGGATCTCAACTTTTTGTTGAGGCTGAAAAGGGAGTTTTTCCAGTCTTGGGATCTCACCTTATTCCGCATAAGTTTCCTCCTTCTGTTGTAGAGTTTGTTTATGGCAGGGGACCACCAGACTGGCTTCCTTTTTTTGGAGGAGAGCATCTTGGTTCTACTGCATATGGCAAGATCCATGCATTTGTGTACGTGTTCATACAGTCCATTGGTGTATAATTCGGCGGTCATGCAACTATTCTCCATTTGCATGGATGCCATGAAGTTAGCCACCTCTGTTTTTAGGAGCCCAAAGTTAGCTTTGGAGAAGTTTTTCATGGTGGTTACCTTTGCGAGGGGGGTGGGAGGGATGTGGATTTTCAAGGTGATTAGTTTGTGGTTGAGGAAGGAGTTGACTATTGGTGCAGAGCAACGGTTGCCCATGTTAGTAATGAGCAGGTCAAGGATGTTGCTACCTCTAGTTGGGGTAAAAACAAGCTGGTCCAGGGCATTGGAATTAATGAATTCCAGGAAACGTTGGGCAAGTGTATTGGTACTTGAGTAGTTTTCCCAGTTAATGGAGGGGTAGTTGACGTCACCCAGTATGAAAGTGTTAAGTTGGACTCTAATATTCTCCAAGGTGCTTAGGAACGTGGAGTGTGAGTCCTGGGACATGGTTGGGGACCTATAGCAGGCTATGACTTGAATCGCTGTCTTACCCAATATTAGCTGCATCTAAAGTATCTCAGATGCGTTATGTTGGGCTACCAGTCTAGAGGTGTGTAAAAACTTTATAAATATGGAAACACCACTGCCTTTGGAGCTTTGGTCCAAGTTCTGGGGCCGAAAGGTGTGGAATGAGTTATAGTCAGGTAGTGCAGGGGTGCATTCTGCTGGCACAAATGTCAATGTTCTCCATTTTAAGGAGTGCTTTGAGTGAGTGCTTTTTGAGATTTAGACTTCTAGCATTGAGCAGCATGACCCTCAGATTGCATTTGTCTGTAGCTGTTATGGTGGTAAATTGGTCTTTGGAACACTGCCTAAAAAAGGCACTATAGGGGTGGTAAGAGCCTTGTCCAGTATCTGGAAGCCCAGGGGTGACAGATGCAGGCCATGTCTGGCAAAGCATTGAGGTCTGTCAGTCATGTCATCCCAGGCAGAAAGATACTGGATCCCCTTAAAATGACACCAGAAACTTAGCCAATTGTTGAAATCAGTAATTTTCTGCTTGTACTGTGGTATCATTCTGGGTGATGGTAGGATGCTGCTCAGGGCTACTGCATACCCGCCTAGGCTACAAAATCCAAGAGCTCCTCCATGTCTCTTTTCATGTAGTCCAGGGAGGTATGTCTCAGGTCATTCACATCCACATGTACCATGACAGAGTCATATTTGTACCTGTTGTTGAGGGACCTGAGTGTGTGCGTTATGTGGTGGATCCTGGTGCCTGACAGGCAGCTGACTGTTACTTTCTCCTTATTCAACCTAGTGAGTGGAATATCAATGTGTCTCACTATCGAGTCACCTATGACTAGTGTGTTGGGCATGCTATTTTGCCTTACGGGCTTTGGTTGAGTGGCACACTGTTTAGGAGAGTTATGTGTCTCGTGATTAGTGTTGTGATGTGGTGGTCGAGTGTGTTTCTGCCTTGGAGGTCTCTGCTGTTTGGGTAGGTTTTAATTGACAGCCTCCAGGAAAGTGGGTATGTGGTTTGTGTTTTTATGTGAAGGCAGTGCTGGTGTGTGTTCTGGAAGGCTATGTGTTCCACGTGGTGTGATACAAGTGTTGACTTTCAACTCTTGACCAGCTATTTTGGTCTTGGCTGGCGAGTATGTAGCTTCCAATTTAGATATAGTGCATCTCTCGCAAGTCTGAGTGTTGGGAGGTAAGAGGCGAGGGTTGTCAGTGTACATGAGGCAGTTGCTACATTGCCTCAGGATGCCCAAGTTCACCAGTTTAATAGGAGAAAGCACAGACATCTGACATTTAGACATGCCTGGAGGGCTGGGCATTAATAATAAGTACTGCAGCTGTTTTCTTGTAGAACGTTTAGTGCTGGTAGCATTTTTGTGTGCTACAATAATTGCTACAAGAAGTCTGGTAAAGTGCTAGACTAATAAGCTTGTAAAAGTGCAGAAAGGACAGAACTAGCAGATCTAATGGAAAAATTGAAGACCAGACTGTCATAGAGGTCAGGTAGATCTCAATGCCAGAAACTGACAAAGATATTAAAAACAGGGTGAAGGACAGACGTCCAAGGAATACCAAATATTACTGTGAAAAGATGGGTGAAAGTATCCCTAGGAGCAGATTCTAAAAGGCTCGGGAAGAGCAAAGCAAAACACACAGTTCTGGCATGCCATCAACTCCCTGCTAAACCCAGATAAAACAACCACCCCAGCTCCCACCACTAACAATAATACTAAAGATATTGCCTCCCAATTTAACCATCACTTCACTGAAACCATCCTATCTTTATCTTCTCTACTATCCAAAAATAACCATTCATGCACCCCAAACAAACTCCTTGATAATATCCCCTCCTTTACATTCTCACCTGTCTCGACCACTACAATTAAAAAACTCCTCCAATAACTGAAACCTACCACCCTTACCAGCCAATTTCTTAAAAATAGCTGCTGACTCCTTATCTTACCCTTTTTCCATCCTTATTAACCGTTTCATACAGGAAGCTTATATCACTCAGCTATGGAAAGTATCATACATTATCCCTCTTTACAAAGGTGGAAATTCTTACAAATTTTCTGACTACCATCCCATAGCCACCCTACCTCCTTATCAAAAATACTTGAGAGGTGTATTCACTCTCAAGTTATGCAATTCCTAAACTCTAACAATCTCCTCTCATCCACACAACACGGCTTTTGGCAACATCATAGCACAACACCTGCTCTCCTCTCTTTTATAAACACAGTTAACCTACACAGAAACAACAACAACTTTGTATCAGTGATATTTTTAGACCTATCCATGGCATTTGTCATGGTATCACATACCATACTACCGGACTCCATGACCTCCCTATCCTTCGCCCTTTCCACTATAGCTTGGTTTAAAAGCTATCTCTCAGAAAGACAGCAATCTGTTCAATGGCAAGGCAAATTATCTCCTCTAATTCCAACCACTATAGATGTCCGACAAGGTTCAATATTGGATCCTCTACTCTTCTCCATATTTACTAACAACCTTTATACCTCCACCCAACATGCCACATGTATACATTATGCAGATGACACAACTCTCATCTGCTCTGGACCATCACTCACTACCCTACAACAACTTACTCAGGATTCCTTTACCTCTGTGGAAAGTCGAATTACCCAGATCCAACTCATCCTCAACCCCAACAAGACTAAATTACTCATATTCGCTCCCAACAAAACTAAATCTACTCATCTACCTTTTACAATCACATCCAAAAATGGTACTACCATCTCTCCCACTGACCACACCAAACTCCTTGGTGTAGAAATTGACAAAAAACTACTTTTCGATGTCTATATTTTACAAACAATTAAGAAGGTCCACAAAAATGGGAACACTATATAGACATAAAAAAATTATATCTGATCAAGCATGAATTACACTAGCCCAAACTCACTTACTGTCCACCCTTATGTATGCCTCACCAATCCTTACCCAGACAAGAAAACAGGACCTTGACCGACTTAAGTCATGCTACAATAAAATTGCCAGATTTGCTAATAACTCCGCCTCCAGAATCCACCACTGTCAGGCTTTATGAGAACTTAAATGGCTAGAACTTCCTCAACTACTTAGCTATCACCCATTAATACTTGCCTACAATATTGTGAAATATCCTAAAAAAAAAAAAACATCACTAAACCAACTTCTAACCCAGTAAGTATCAAATCTCCCCCTCTGCTCCTCTGACAAATGTCTCTTCTGTATCTCTAAGGCAAACAACTCTGCAGGGAAAGCTCTGTTTTCCCACAACATAGCTAGAAACTGGAACAACCTTCCTCCCACTCTGACCTCTGCTCCTACAACTACAGAGTTCAAAAACTCTCTCAAAGCACAACTAATGAATTCATGGCTATGTCCATGCATCAATCGCATAAAACCTCTATCTCTTCACAACAAACAACTAGCTACACTATTATATTTTTGTTAATCTGCTACAGACTCAGGAATCCTTACTGCAAACCTCAAAATGTAACTTTATGTTTTAATCATGACTTGCTGTTTCTGTATTTATGTGCTTTATGGCTATATATATATATATATATATATATATATATATATATATATGTGTACCTTGTATTTTCATTTGCTAAACTTTATTGTTACTTGCTGCAGAGCTTTTCTCCCCTAGACTCTGCTGTAAATGGACCTGTGTCTAGTCGGACTATCCCGGTATACAAATGTACAATAAAATAAATAAAAATAAATAAACATAACATTAAATCAAAAAAAAAGTTTTGTACTTACCATAACTTTACATGTTAGTAGTCCATCTCACCCTTCATTCTTTACACATGGGATCGGAGCTGATTCTCAGCTCCGACTCTGCCTATTTACAAGCTGGAAGATTTCTGGTTGGCTCGTGGCTAGGTAGGTATCCCATGGTGCACCAGTACAATCCCCAGATCTTGTTTGCTGCTGACTAGAAAAAATAATAACAGCATACAGAAAGAAGCCAATACTAAAAGGACTCCATAAATAATGAAATTAGTATTCTTCTGTCTCCAGGTACTTCCAGGATGGGGGCAGGAGGGTGGGTTCGAAAGAATGAAGGGTGAGATGGACTACTAACATGGAACGTTATGGTAAGTACATAACTTCTTTATTTTAAGTAGTTCTATCTCACCTTCATTCTTTAGATATGGAACAGCATCCCTAGCACCGTATCCTTGGGTGGCTCAAGGAAAAATACTCCTTAGTACCATGGAACCAAAGGAAGATCTACCCCTGGAGATTAAATCAAATTTGTAATGAGTAATAAAAGTGTGAGGGGAAGCCCACATAGCAGCTGCACAAATATTGTCAAGTGGAACCCTGGCTTGAAAGGATGCAGAAGTAGATTGAGATTTGGTAGAATGAGCCTTGATTTTAAAGGGTAAAGGTTTGTCCTCAGAACTGTAAACATAAGCTATACAGCTAGAAATCCAGTTAGAGAGAGTCACCTTGGAAACTGGTAAGCCCAACCTGGATTCAGAGAAGGAAATGAACAACTGATCCAATTTTCTATTGTCTTTAATCCAGTGCAAATGCAAACATAATTGTCTATGGACATCCAATTGGTGAAACCTGTGCTCAGCTGCATTGGAGTGATTCGGAAAGAAAACCCAGAAGCTCTATGGACTGATTCAATGTGGCCTGGGAACAGACCTTGGGAACAAAGGAAGGGTTAGTATGAAGGGACACCCTGTCTTTATGAAAAATCAGATAAGGCGGTCTAACAGACAAGGCTTGCAATACTGACACCCATCTGGAAGATGTGATAGCCACCAAAAACAGCGTCTTCCAAGACAAGAACTTCAAAACCCATGAATGAGAAGGCTCAAGGGGCGGAGATGTTAATTTTGATAACACAAAGTTTAAATCCCATGAGGCCACAGGCTCCTGAACTGGAGGTCTAAGCAAAGTGGCACCCTTGAGGAAGGTTTTGCACAATTTATGAGACATCAAGTTGGAATTTGGAAACCCCAAGTGGAAATTTGAAATTGCTGCCAATTGGACTCTGATAGAGGCAGCCGCAGATCCTTGGTGAAATAGTCCAGAAAGAAATTCCAAAACCACGGGAATGGAGGCAGTGAAGGGGTCAACATCCATTTTCTCTGCCCAAAGAGAGAATCTTTTCCATTTACTGGAATAAAGTTTCCTAGTTGAAGGTTTATGAGAAGACGTAAGAATATGAGTCACGGAAGGCGAGAAGTCATGAAGCCTGACTAGGGATGGAACTGGAGCAGCCACACTGTCAAATTGAGGGTGTGTAATGAGGTGTGAAGTGAATCTTACATGTGAGTCAACAGGTCTGGAACTAGGTCCAGAATCCAAGGATCGTCCAGGAGAAGAGGCCTGAGGAAGGGGAACCAAACCTGACGAGGCCAGTAAGGGGCAATGAGGATCCAACTTGCTCCCCAGCTGTTTCGCTTTCCGAATCACCTTGAGAATGAGAAGAAAGGGAAGAAAAGCATACAGGAGACCCAGGGGCCAATTGTGAACAAGTGCATCTCTGGGTGACTCCTCTGGAGGGGGGATGAGGGAAAAGTAGCTGCTACATTTGGCATTGATTGGACTGGCAAAGAGATCACAGCAAGGCTGTCCCCACCTGCGGAAAATCTGTTCCGCTGTTTCCTGTTTTTACAGACCACTCGTGAGGCATCAGAATCACCCGGCTGAGCTTGTCGGCTATCACGTTGGTCGTCCCTGGAATGTGTGTCACCACCAGAAAGCGCTGGGAAGATATTGCCCATTCCCACACTTGCATGGCCTCTTGACAGAGTGGGTAAGATCTGGTTCCGCCCTGTTTGTTGACATACTACCGACATGTTGTCTGACTGTATTGCAATACTCACCAGAGGAAGAAGGTCGTGAAGTGCTTGCAATGCCAGGAGCACCACCCTCATCTCTAGTATGTTGATATGCAAGTGGGCCTCGTGGTCTTGCCATGTGCCTTGGCCAGTCCTGCCTAGATAATGCCCCCCCCAACCCTATCTGTGGTCACAGTGGCAATAGGTTGGCGAGGAACAATTGAAGAGCCCGTAGTCAGTTGACTGAGCAATGTCCACCAAAGGAGGTCCTTCTTGCAAGATTCTGTTAGTAGAATGTGAAGGGATAATGGAAGGTGCTGAAAGGACCATTGGCACGACAGGAGCCACTGAAGAATTCTCATGTGTAACCTGGCTAGTGGCACTAATAGTATGGTGGAAGCCATGGTCCCAAGGAGCTGTAGAACAATCTTGGCTTTGACCCTTTGCAAGGGAAGATGAACCACCATGTTTACTGTGTCTACCTCTGCGCCTATAAAATTCACAGATTGAGAGGGCAATAAGGCAGATTTTTCTCAATTTATAGAGATTCCCAGTTGGGCACAAAGCTGAATAGTATTGTCCCTGCTCTGAAGGAGTAGATGCCTATTGGGGCAGTCAGGAGCCAGTCATCCAAATACGGAAACACCTGGAATCCTCAACATCTCAGGTGAGCTGTCACTACTGCCATACATTTGGTGAACATCCTGGGGGCTGTGATGAGACCAAAGGGCAGAGAATGGAACTGGAAGTGACTGGCTCCCAGCCAGAAATGTAGATGACTCCTTGATGCCCTGTCCATTTTTATGTGATAATAAGCATCTTGGAGAGCTACTGAGCACATCCAATTGTCTTTCCCTAACAACATGAGTATAGACTGCAGTGTTACCATCCAAAACTTGTCCTTCTTTACTGATTCATTTAATCTGCTGAGGTCCAGAATGGGCCTCCAGTCCCCTGGACGTTTTGGCACTAAAAGGAATCTGGAGTAAGTTCCGAATTCTATTTGTTCTGCTGGGACGGTTTGGATGACTCTTTCTGACAGCAACTTGTTGACCTCCATAGTTGCCTGATCCCTGTGATTGAGAAGAACATCTGGGATCTTCTTGGGAACAAAAGGTGGAAGAGAAAAGGGTATTACATAACCTCTGGTAATAATTCTTTGTACCCACTTGTCTTGAGTGATACTTAGCCAGGCTTCTGGATACAAAGAAATGCAACCCCCGACTGGCCCCAGAAAAGCACAGTTGGGCCCCACATCAGAAGCGCTGGTAAGGCCGGCCCTGAAAGGAATCATGACCTCCCTGGTTTTGCGGACTGCCTCTGCCTCTAGGGTGATGTCTACCATTTCCTCTTCCTCCTCTGCCTCAGAAGAAGGAGTCACCCTGTGCTTCCTGGAAAAACCTCTGAGTCTTCTTGAATCACATTTTACCACCCCTCTGACCCTTAGGACATGATCTAGAGGGAACAGTAAAACATACTCCCATGGCAGAGAGTGTTTTTCCTTCTTACTCGCACTGGGTGAGAATGTCCTTTACCTTGGATCCAAACAATGAGGAACCATCAAATGGGCCGTTGGTAAAGGTAGACCGAAATGGTTCCGCAAAGTTACACAAACGCATCCAGAAATTAAGCTTCAAGGAAATTCCTGAACCCGCTGCCCTGCTCGCACCATCTGCCTCTTACGAAATAAGCCGCATGGAGGAGTTAACGAAAGAGGTCAAGATGGACAACTAGGCAGAAACCTTGTCAGGGACTCCCTCAGTACATGTACCTTGTATAGAATCTCCTAACTCTTTAAGGAGATCTCTCTAGAGCCTAGTAAAGTGAGTAAGGTAATTCAGCGATCTAAGGGTAAATGCCACTGAAGAAAAGATACACTTCCTGTATCTGTCCATCATTCAAGACTCCTTATTCGGTGGATGAACAGAAGAAAAAGTCTCAGCTAACTCCTTCTTAGTGGCCACCACCACCACCATGGCATCTACAGGCACACCTTTAGATAAAAAGTCTTTTCCTGGAGGGCAAGAAAGGAACTTGTTTGGTCTCCTGGGAACTGGCTACACAGTATCAGGAGTATCCCACACCTTTCGACTAACTAAATCCATCAGTTCGTCGAAAGGTGGAGACACCCAAGAGGCAGAAGGTTAAGACCTGAAAGCCTTCAGGTACACGACTCCTCATCAGAAGAGGTGACAGTGGACCAGTAGCACCTCTGTTTAAGGATCTCCAGGATGTCTACTTAGGAGACATCATCAGAGGATGACTTGGGGGACCCTTCCAACTCCTCGAGGTCAGTGCCAGATGCCAAAGACTCATCCTGGGAGTCAACATGCTTCCTCTTACAAGTCTTCTTCCATGGGGGCTCAGAAGGACATTCCGGGGAGGTCTCGGAAGAATGGGGGCCACCAGCCGGTGGCTCCAAAGGCTAGGGGTCTCTGCTGCCGCTGGAGGGAGTAGTAGCTGAGACAGAAGTAGTTGCTATGGAGGGAAGAGTGCCGGTAGGAGCTGATGGTCGGGACAGCACACTCCTCATCATCTCGAAAGCCAACCTCTCTGGCTCCGAGGAGACTGAGGATGCCGTCGGTGCCAGAGCCATCGGCTCCGAGATAGATGCAGGGTCCGAACTTACCCTAGCCTATGCGCCGAGAGGAAGACTCAGAACCAAAGAAGTTCGGTTCCAAGCATCCCTGTTGGGGCTGACTGGAGGGCTTTGACCCCTGGACACTACAGATGGCACCGAAAGTGTCGGGAGCAGAACTCGGCTCTGAAACAGCCACAATTGGAGCTGGAGCTGAGGGTTCCACCTGTGGTATCAAGCACTCCGGCTCCAAAAAATCAGCATGGGTTGGAGGAGGAATGAACATGGAGGGTTGAACAGGCTCGAGTTGCTCCAGAACCGACAGGGTCGGAGCCAACAAAAATTTAGGCAAAGCAGATGACTTCAAAAGTCTCAGCACTACCCTCTCCACATCTTCTTCTGATAAACTCCTGGAAGACCTGGATGACATGGTAGGAGATTGAGATCTTGAAGGTACAGGAGACTTCACTAACAAGAAGACAGGTAGAGGGTCCATAGACCGGCTCCAAGAAGTAGTCTCAAGACTCTCAGCGGTCGGCTCCAAAAAACTTGGAACTAACCCTGCAACAACAATGCCACTCTCAGTCGGCTCCGAGGTCTGTTTAGCCGATGAGACAGTTTTCGCAACTTTAAGAGCTGGCTCCGAGACACAACAGCTGGTGCTAGGGAGGGCTGCTTGGCAGATTTAGACTTTCCTTTAGCAGATTTGGAGGATGATCAGGAACTAGACAAGTCTTCCTCGAATGAAGGTTTAAGAAGACCTTTTAGAATTAACTTATTTTTCCTTTCCTGCAACACCCTGGGACTAAAGGCATGACAGAATAAACAGGTCTCCTGCAAATGGATGGCCCCTAAATAGTAAACACATCCATCCGTTAAGGACATCTTTTGGGAGCACTTAACACATTTCTTGAAGCTGGATGGCTTATGCTCCTTACTCTCTTTAGACATTTTCAATCAATAGAACACACGCACAAAGAGAAGAAGAAAAAGGAGGAGGAGGACTAGGTCCTCTAACTTAAATGGGCCTAGCCCTACTGAAAAGGAAGATACCACGAGGTCTAGGTCCTCTAACTTAAACGGGCCTAGCCCAGGCAAGAGGGGATAGAGTCGTCTAACTTAAACAGACCCAACAGTTATAAAGGAGAATAGCACAAAATAGGACAGTGGAGAACAATAAAGTATAAGTCAACTGCAAAAACAAACAGAACAAAGTTCTGTCAACAATATTAGCAAAACAATGCTAACAGCAATCTAATAACTCTAAAAAGCAAGCGGAAACCACCAAATTCTATTTAAACACATGGAATACTAGTGCGCAAAAATAATAATCCAAATAGTAAGCCTGGTACACAGGATACCAAGAAGAAAATAACGTCCAAAGGCCAAAAATTGTACCAAATGGCACAAATACAAGATAACAAGTTTATACTATGCTAATTGAATACTACAAACAGTAACGGTTCAACTACATAGAACCAAATATCTAATCTAAGCTAAACAGTGAAGAAAACTTTGAAAAAATTTGAAAATATGCAAACACTTAGCCAGAGCAAAAGAGAAGCATAACCGAACTCTTCGACATGGCAAACGAGATCTGGGGATTGTACTGGTGTACCATGGGATACCTACCTAGTCATGAGCCAACCAGAAGTCTTCCAGCTTGTAAACAGGCCGAGTCGGAGCCGAGGATCGGCTCCGATCCCATATGTAAAGAATCACGGTGAGATAGGACTACTTAAAATCTGCTGTTTCAACTTGACATTTGCACCAGTTCTCCCACACACAATAAGGTACAGTAGAGATTTATGGTAGTGTAACTCAGCAAAGGAGCTACAGAGACTGATTTTATTTATTGAAGTGTGTTCTGTGTTTCCATATCCACATACCTGGGTATTGTCTTCAAGTATCATGTGCTACAGAATACCTAAATAATGCAATCCCAGGCCATGCAATGCAAACAAATCAGATTAAATATCATGATGTATGTCCACATTATATATCACAGTGTATGTTCACATTATATATCAAGCTGTATGTCCACATTACATATCACAGTGTATGTTCACATTATATATCAAGCTGTATGTCCACATTACATATCACAATGTATGTTCACATTATATATCACAGTGTATGTTCACATTATATATCAAGCTGTATGTCCACATTACATGTCACAGTGTATGTTCACATTATATATCACTGTGTATGTTCACATTATATATCATGATGTATGTTCACATTATGTATCACGATGTATGTCCACATTACATATTACAGTGTATGTTCACATTACATATCACGGTGTATGTTCACATTATATATCATGGTGCATGTTCACATTATATATCATGATGTATGTCCACATTATATATCATAGTGTATGTTCACATTATATATCATGATGTATATCCACATTACATATTACAGTGTATGTTCACATTATATATCACAGTGTATGTTCACATTATGTATCATGATGTGTGTCCACATTACATATTACAGTGTATGTTCACATTATATATCATGGTGTATGTCTACTGCCAGTGACGCCATCTAAGCACTGTGAGCTGCTACAGTGCTGAGGCAGAACAAAACCCATAGTAATAGATACTTGCTCCAGCTTTAGGAATAGTCTAGGATTATACCCCTCAGTTGTGTGTGTTTGTGGTAAAGAATGAAGCATTACAGACTTTGGTAATAAAATAACATGTTCAGTTGTACAATAGTCACTCATATTAGCAAATTTTATAAGTACACATGCATGTATAAAATACAAATTGCTATGCATTTAATAAGTACTCATTTAAACAATAATTTGTAATATGTTTTGTAGTCTGTAACTGAACATTTTATATCAATGCAAAGTCTGTAATGCTTTAGTGTTTTATTTTGTATGAAGCACATGCACTCATCAGAACCCTGTTTGCTGAGTACATCCATCATTTTTATTTAATATTAATTTAAGGCTGTGGTTCCACATGACCTGAAATATGAGAAAGGATACACTGGTTAATGAATGACACAATGAGTAATAAGGACCTCTATGAGACATACCTCTCAACTGCACAGATTTTCACAGAATGTCCAGATTTATGCCTAATATTTTTGTCTGTTTCTCTTAAAATTGTGTTTTTTGGCAAGTCACTGGCAAATCATTGAGGATTGAATTCAGAAAATAATGACAGACACTCGAGATTCAGACTTCATACCCTTCAGAAAAAAACATGCAAATGCAAAATCTGTGATTTTATCAACTTTTTAAGTTTCTAACAGCAGTATTTATAAATTGTCCTAATTAGGGGATTTTGTCTCCCCCCCACATTATTTATAGCTTTATCCAGATTTCTTGCTCTAAGAAGTTGCAAGGCATGCACATCGTAGGTTGGACTCTGACAAGGAAAGGATGATTTTTAGGTTATAGAAAGCAATGAATGGGAACCTGAGTGGGTGGCATGTCAAAAAAGGACGTCATTTGGGCTATGTGCATATGTACATATCTTTAGATAACAGTCCCAACCTAATGATACAGCACAGCATATGCTGAAGTTTTAAAATACCACCAAGCATATTTCTCACCTGTCCAGATTTTCACAGAATGCCCAGATGTTTGCCTCATATTTTTGGTATGTTCCTTATAAAATTCTGGTTTGCTGGCAAATCAGTGGCAAATCATTGAGGACCAACATCAGAAAATAATGACAGACATTTGATTTTCAGATTGCATACTCTTCGGAAAATCCATGTTAATGTAAAATCAATAATTCATCAACTTTCTATTTTGTAAGAGCAATATTTAAAAATTGTCCCCATTTTTAGGCCTTTGCCCCCCCCCCCCATTATTTATGGCATTCTCCAGATTTCCTTGCTCCAAGAGGCTGAGAGGTATGCCACCAAACCATCCTGTGCTACACATGTTTGGCTTTTTAAGCTTGCCTCTTTATATCCACTGGTTATATTGTTGTGCCTATTATCACTACCCACATGTGCCATACTAATAATGCATGCCTAACTATTCAGGTATGCTACACAGATTGTTACTTCTATCAATATTCTCTTTTGCACTCCAGTTACATTTTTTGGAGTGTGTCCATCTGCAAAGGCTTGTATACCTCTCTGTCTGCATATACAAAGTGCAGGCCTTCTCTTAGAATCACAGCCATCTTAGTTTTAACCCAAAGCTCAGAAAAGTACTTTACCTGGAGTATAAATAATTTTGGAAACAAGCCACTGAAGTCTGCAAACATGGATATTTTTGTAAGATGTTCGATGATTACTTGATCAATGTTTCATGGATACAATCTATGTAGTTTTTGCAAATGTGATGTTTATATTAATAAATAGTTACAGGACATCACAGTGGTAGTTAGGAAGACAGTACGTACTTTAGTAATAATCCATGACTGAGTGTTAGTATAATAGGATTTACCCCCTGCTGTTATGGTTTAATCATCAGGGTGAAGCCTAAGAGATTAAACAAAACCAACAGCAGGTAAATCCCATCATACCCACACATGACAGTGGATTTTTGCTATTACACTGCTTAAGTTTCTTAAAAATTTCCATTGTGTGATAGTACTTTAGTCATCTTCTGTATCCTCTGCTCGGTACTGATGTACCAAGGTATTACACACGCATTTACACATTTACACACAGTACACAAGGGAAGAACAAGAGGGGCAGTGGACAAGAGAGAACTTCTCTGTCTCTTACCGCCATAGCAGGAGGTCTATCTTCTTGATTTTTTGTTTAACGTCACCAATATACTCTTTTCCAAAGAATTCTGGACAAAATAATGGTTTGGGGGAGGGGACAAAGTAACAAAAATAGGGAAAAATTTTAAATATTACTCTAATTCACAAATGTTTATAAGCAAGTAATAGGCAATTTGTCTGCTGTCTATTACATGTTTAGCTAATAACCACACAATGACCAAAGGTGAAAATCAAACTTAGTATCTTGTCTGAGTGAGGTAAATTCCTTAACCATTATGCCAACCGCCTTATTCCAACACCCAACTCCAGAACAGCATTTTTCTAGTAATGTGCATTTTCTGAACAATAAGGAGCAGGAAATGTTAATGTCTGATATTATTGACTGACTGTAATCCTTAGTAATTTATTATAAGATGCAAAATTTTACAAGGAACTGAGCAAAAAAGAGGCAAATCAGGGACATCCTGCAAAATTCCAGACAACTGAAAGGCGTGATTACCGGCATTATGATGGGTCCATCGGCTATAGTCTTGTTGAGTGGTCAGACTTTTTTTCTCTGAGACATGCTTAATTAACAACAGGCACATTGATAGAGCTATCTAATGTGAGTGCATGTTTTTAAATGCTAAAGATCTTTTTAGGTTCATAGCTTCATAGAAAGGTACTAGGCTCTCTACCCAAGGGCATTTATAAGCCTAGCCAGAGTGTGTCGGCTTCCGCCACCCCATTGATTAATTAACTGAGCCTCTGTCAAGCAGAGCCAATGAAGTGATCCCAGGGGTGTATTTTCTGTTACCCATCCACTCATCAAGGTTTCTATTGAATTGTGTTAGTGAGGGGCTCTACTTAATGGAGTAAGGAATTTTGTTCCAAAGCATGGAGAGTCTCTGTGACAGGACTCTATTCCTCCAGCATTTTCTATTTACTGTTGTGGCGAGGTTTAGCTCACTAGAGCGCGTGGCTCGCAGTGACTTGGATTTCTTTAGGTGGAGCATGTCCATTAATTCTGAGTTGTACATGGCTTTGTAAGTCAGGCAGAGATCACATCTGAGTAAGCGATATGCCACTAAGTACAGCCAGAGTTTTTTTTCAGTCGGACTGCATAGGACATATGTTTGAGGCCAGTAATCCTCTTGGTGAGGTGCTTTTGTGGTCTTTCCAGCTGTTGGAAGTGTCTTGTGAGGTACATCCCAAATGGGACATTGTACTCTATGATGGATCTGATGAGTGACGATTAGAGGGACGCTATAACCACTTTATTTCTAGATGCAAACCCTTTAGTAATTAGATGGACCACATAGAAGGATTTCCCAACTACGTTGGCAATATGATTGTCAAAGGAGAGATTACTATCTACCTGGGTCCCCAGATCTCTTATTACCTCTTCTGTATTAAGGGGACTGCTGCCTATGTGGTAATTCGTGGGTGTTTTGTTTTTCCCAAACGGGATAACTATGCATTTTTTGGCATTTAGCTTGAGGCCATGACTTTGACACCAGGTGTCTGTCTCAGTAAGGCCTTTTTGAAGGATGTCCGTGTCAGCAGGAGAGTCAGTTATGGCTCCTAGTTTGCAGTCATCAGTGAACTTGGTTAGCCATAGTCCTCTTGTGCTTGCCTGTACTTCTGAGAAGTATATGCTGAACAGTAGGGGTCCCAGGACCGAGCCTTGCAGGACACCACTTCTGACTGGTTTAGAGTCGGACCTGGAGCCCGCTATTCTTACCGTGTGAGTTCTGTCTGTAAGCCAGTTGGCAACCCATCTTGTGATATAGGGGTTTATGTTCAGGCTGGTGAGTTTTTCTATAATACCCGAGTGAGGAATGGTGTTGAACGCCTTGGCGAGATCAAGGTAGGCTGTGTGAGCCACCTTTCCCTCATCTATGGCCTTGGTGACTGTCTCGAAGAAGTCAATATAATCACTTATAAAACATGGATTTATGTTAATAGTTCTGCCACAATCATTACAGAATAGTGACACAGTAGGCAAAATGTTAATTCATTGTTCTAAAAAATATCACAGCTTGATTTAAATATGAAGTTTTTTTGTGTAGTCAAATATTTTAAACTAGTATAATACACTATTTATAAGAAAAAATAAATTTTGCTAGGCCTGCAATTTTACTAATTAAAAATTCTCATAAAAAGTAATTTCAGCACTGCTGCTACAGCAAATCTCCCTTCATTTCTTGAAAGTATGTTGGCATATTTAATTTTCAATAAATGAATATCTAACAAGCTCATCAAAACAAAGCATATTCTGTCCAGCTCACTAAACTTACTTTTGAAAATAATCTCCATGAAATATTATTAAAAGAAGGCAAATGACTCAGTTCCCCAGCAACTTCCTCAGTATATCAAATTTTATGGAATAGACTTTATAGAATAATAAGTCACATTGCTACCTAATAATTACATCTGGACATATTATACACTAAGTATTATACACTAAGCCTATTAACAATCTCCTGCCATCCACAAAGACACACACACGCACACACATTTACCTATATGTGTGTGTGTGTGTGTGTGTATGTACTTATATACATATGTACCACCGTTCATAATTGCAGCATGCATATTTTCATAATTTCCATGGAAAAATTGAAGAGTGTCAGTAAAACTGTTTTAGGATTTACTTCCTTATGTCAACCAGCTGGCTTTGAAGTTGAAAATGATGGTTCCAACACAAGGAAGGTTCTGTAGATAGGCTGGAATAGGAAGAGGAAATGTGCACAGTCATTTCTTTACACACTGCTTATCTTTCATGTGTCATGACTTCCCAGATGAGAAAAAAGGCAATAATTTACTTCTAAACAGTACCCTGATCATCTGCACACACTAGCCATCTATATATGTTTAATTTAGACTTATTTCCTTGTTTGATTTTCTTATCTTTGTGGGAATGCTACACATTGCATACTTATTTTCAGAAACAAGCATGAAACTACAAAGCACTGCAGCAAATATAAAAGATAGAAGCAATTAAAGCAACAACAAATGCTGATGTATTGAAATAACAGTAAACGTAGTTTGACATGCTATAAATCATGCAATTAAGACAGATTCACAAGATTAAAGTGCACACTGATATGTTAGAGAGAAGAACTCATATTCTGAGAAACATAAAGAACAAAAGTATGGTTCTTTACGTTACTAGCATTTCTGATGGCTAATGTTATGAATTGTTAATTGGCTGCATTCTGTTGTCCTCTTCACTCCTGCATAGTTGTATAATGTGCGAAGGAACAAGCTAAATGGAAAAATGCATGTAGGATTAAGTCTGGAAAAAAAAGCAATCACACCTAATCGGTCTTACTTGGCTAACAAACAAATAATATACAATAACAATACCTGAAGTGAGCTAACTGGGGAAAATGATGGCAGAAAATGAAGCATGCCTGGAATGAACATATATATGAACATGCATTATGCTTAGCAGTATGTATGGCTACAGAAGGAAAGAAATCAGCAGTCAGCAAAATGGGTGTCAGTCACATTAAACAACAAAACGTATCCATATATATTTAACATGCCATCTGGTGTACTACTTTCCTATCTACTCTGCTTAGTTACAAATCTCTTTAACTCCGTATCAATTTCCATGTTGTTGCCTCTGGCTAGCCTTAGTAATCCATGGGTCCACCTATGAATTTAACACAGACAAATACTCACACAGTGATACTGCTTTCAATATGTGACAGTGCTGGCAGTTCAAATTTCTGTGCCATATTGTATCCCCTGTGTGAATCTGCTACTTAGTTGTCTGTGAATTGTATAACAGGCTTTCTAGGCTGTTTCCCCTGTGTAATAACCATCTGTAGAAAGTACCATGTGTTTCAGTCATGACAATGTTTTTTGCTTATTTCTCGATAATGCTGAAGATCCCTAACTCTTCTTGAGCATAAAAGTTAGTAGTGCCTCAAGAGCAACAGCCAGTGGGCTTTCTCTTATCACCCCCCCCCCCCCACTGTAACATATACACAGGTCCCCAGAAAGTGTTAGTGGTCAATAGTAAGTATCTGATAGCTCTTGTAGAAAAATTGTACTTCTTTTCTTGCAAGCATACATGTTCCATCTTGAAGTAACATCAGCCATGTCTCGGCTATAACCAGTATGCAAAGACCAAGTCTACAGGGAAATGTGCCGGGAAAATGAAGTACAGTATGCAGGAATAACATCTGATCTAATTAATGAATGTAGTGCTGCTCCTGTATTTTCTGAATCCTTCTGCTGCTCACCATATACTGACTTTTACTACAGTTTCATACAGTGCATGATAAATATACCGAAAATAAAATGCTGTTCTGTGACTTTGTCCATATTCACTCTCACAAAGAACTGGAGAGCTTAGAGTACAAACACAACCTTACACTTCAGAGTTAAGATATAAAAAGAACATACGCAATACAATCATGTATATTAAGAAAATGTATTGTTGTGTAATAACTTACTAACAGTAGGTGCCCTACTGATCAATTAGGTGCCCTACTGATCAGTGCTGCAGAATTCCAAACAGATTGGTACTCTGAAAAGATAGCAGAGGTGATAACCTAAGCCCAAACCTTCCATAAGCCATATGTCTGCCATATGACATCAACCCATAAGTGTACAGATACATAAATCTGAGCATAAATCCTCAGATTATCTCCAAAACAGCAGCTTGAAGACACCTCTAAAGAAAATAGTCAACTAGGAGTGGAAAAAGCAGGAGTCCTGGAGGCTGCCAGACATAAGGTTGCCACCTTCCCATTATCAGAGGGACACTCATGGATTGAGCTACCTCATCACATTGCCTGCTCTGTAAAGCAGTGGGACTTTATAAGTCCTGCTTTTCAATTCCACCGAATTGCTGTGGAAAAGCCACAAATACTTCTGTTTTTTCCACGGCAATTTGGTAATGTTACTAACCCGGACCTGCAGACAGACATTTTTCCTCTTAGGTCCGGGTGTTTTAAATCATGCAGCAATTGGATGCAGTTCATGAAGGGGGTGGGG